>NC_079190.1:69253972-69553972 GCF_029499605.1 Hyla sarda
GGTCAAGTCCTGGGGAAAAAAAGTGTGGGAACTCACCCAAGATTTCCACTGAAGGGCTGGTCCTGCAGGACTCCTGATAATGGGAGTGCTGTGAGTTCCTTTCTGTCTGACCACAGTGCTCTCTGCTGACCCCTCTGTCCAGAGGAGGATAGGTTTGCTATGGGGATTTGCTCCTACTCTATAGTTCCTAAAAGGGACAGAGGTGTCAGCAAAGAGCACTGTGGTCAGACAGAAAGAAAATCCAAAAAGAAAATAACTTCCTGTCGAGCCAATAGCAGCTGATAAGTACTGGAAGGATTAAGATTTTTAAATAGAAGTAATTTACAAATCTGCTTAACTTTCTGGCACCAGTTGATTTAAAACAAAATATTTTCCAGTGGAGTGCCCCTTTAATCAGTGTGAGTTTATCTTAAAGGGGTTCTGTGGATAATGTAGTTTTATTTTTTAAGACTCAGGCATCTATAAAATTGATAAACATACTCGCCTTCTTTGCTTCTCATGCTGCCACTGTCATTGTGTCTGTCCCTGCTGTGTAGCACTTCCTTGTGTGAGTGTCAGGACAAGGACCTTCCCACTTAGTCTATCACTGCCACAGCAGGGGCCTACCCCAGCCACTGATTGGCTGATCAGGAAGGTCCTTGTCTTTACACTGACACTAGAAAGTGCTACACAGTATGGACCGACACTATAAAAGCAGCATGGACCGACACTATAAAAGCGGTGCTGGAGTAGGAGGGAAGGTAAGTATTTTTCTTTCTATTTAACAGGAGCCTGTGCCTGCTTCTTTATAAAAAAAAAAAAAAAAAAACTATTATCCAGAGTACTCATTTAAAGGCTCAAGTAGAATTACCAGTCCCAGTTTCACAGAGATAGCAATTGGCAAATGATCTGCCTGGGTTCCTACTCTTCCAGATATATGAAATGGGAGAAATTTGGACAGTTCCTATGTCCCAATCTAAAACCATATTGATCTTTGTCATATTTAATAACATTATTTATTTCCACAGTCGATAATAAAGGATAATATGATCTCTTCAGCATGAAACTGATATGGGGGGGGGAGGTATACAAATGGCCGTTATTACTGGTCTTAGGTCAGCAAAAAAAACAAAAGCAAATTATAAATGATATTTTGCAAATGACCGCACTGATCACACGAGAATTAGATGTATATGTTGAATAAAATGACTTAACCAGAAGTTTTCTTGCTCTGATCCTTTACAAATTCACAAGATTTAAGTTGTTTTAAATCATTAGAAGAATTAAGTGAACTTTTTAAAAGTTTGGGCCGCTGCAAACAGGTTCTCTGCAAACTCACAATGAAATAAGCATCTGTCTACGAGCTCTATTGCCCTGTATAACACTGCCAGGAATGTATTGTATTCAAGTAACTAAGAGCTTGTTCAATACTACACTGCGCTAGCAGATTTTGTATGCTTTTTAACACTATAATATAGGTGGCAGATGCCTGCCGATGTTAAAAATGCACCCAGAAGTATTCGAATATGCAGTGGCAACAGTAATCCTGGACCAAAAAAACTTATTTTCTTTGTGACGGACTGACTACCATATCGGTGATGTCCTGTATTAGCCGTGGGTCCTGGCCGTTGATGGCCGCAGGGACCGCCGCAATAGGTGTGTATTCGCTGTATAAGACACACCAGCTTTCCCCCCCCCCCCCCCCCCCCCCCCCGTTTTGGGGAAGAAAAAGTGCGTGTTATACGGTGAGAAATACGGTATCTTTGACCCACTGACGCTGCACTAATTCATCTTAATTTTGTATCTAATATTATGTATTAACTTTTGTTGTGCCTACTAATCATGTCATCTAATATTGATGTGTATTAATCTCGCTATCTAATATCTTTATTGTGTATATTATACCTCATTGGCCTCCTCTCGTTCCCTGATGAGCCCTATTAACTATCGGGTGAAACGCGTTGGTTAGAGAGGTTAGCTTATCAAGTATTATGATTATCAATTCTATGGTAGTTTTTGTTTCCCTTCCCTATCCACACTTAGTTTAGGAGTGTCCCCCCTAGATAGGTAGGAACTCTAGTATAGATATTCACCTGTACCCTATCTCCCCCATCCTCCACGATGTGTATTGTATTTACATTTATGAATATATTGTGTGTTGGGCACCTGATTTTTGAGTAAATAATATTTTCTATAATCTTGGTTTGCCTAATTGGTATTTCCTCAAACTAAAAATATTTATTTATTCATATCATATTTGATGCCCCAGATTTAGTTGATAAATTCCCACCTAAGTTTCCTCATTTTAAATCCATTCCTGGCTTTGTATTCAATAATTGTAGTGGAAAACCTGAATGTGTGACCACAGCCTATGAGCAGGGCTAGCTTTGTACAAGGCTCCAGCCTTTGAATGGAAATAATTGTTCTCATTCACTCACAGCTAACTCATATACCGTATCTTGAAAATAGTAAGAAATGGAAATAAACCATAAAGTTTTACAACCTTTCATTTATATAGTGAAAAGCCATAATACCCAATGATATATCCAGAGGCATATATAGACTATAAAAACCGCTGAGCTATGAGCATCTCTGCTGTGAAAGATCCATCCATATGCCTTTACTTTTACAGCGGGACTTATGCTAGCGGCCCATTTGGACCACTTTTGCTTGGTGATTTGACCATCATTATCTGCAGCCATGATATCTGAAAACGCTCAACCTGTTCACTCAATACACCGGGTTATACAGGGTGGGCCATTTATATGGATACACCTTAATAAAATGGGAATAGTTGGTGATATTAACTTCCTGTTTGTGGCACATTAGTATATGTGAGGGGGGAAACTTTTCAAGATGGGTGGTGACCATGTCGGACATTTTGAATCCAACTTTAGTTTTTTCAATAGGAAGAGGGTCATGTGACACATCAAACTTACTGGGAATTTCACAAGAAACACTGGTGTGCTTGGTTTTAACATAACTTTATTCTTTCATAAGTTATTTACAAGTTTCTCTTTGTTTACAGCCATTGACATGTCGTCGAGGTTAACACGTGAGGAGCGGATAGAAATTGTGTTGATGTCTGGTGAACGCAGCAACCGGGTCATTGCAGCGGATTTCAATGCAAGACACTCTACGAGACCACCCATCTACCATGCTACAGTTAGCAAACTGCTTGCTAAGTTTTGTGAAACTGGTTCAGTGTTGGATTTGCCAAAATGTGGACGCATGAAATCTGTCACTAATGAAGAAACATCAGTGGCTGTCCTTCATTCATCCCTTCGGCGGATATTAGCTACTCACAAATGGCACCCTTACAAACTCCAGCTACTGCAGCATCTCAACGAGGATGACCCAGATCGGCGCACTGAATTTGCAGAATGGGCAAAACAAAAATTGGAACAGGACCCTCAGTTTACGCAGATTTTGGTCAGTGATGAGGCAAACTTTTATGTGAATGGTGAAGATAACAAACAAAACCACCGCCATTGGTCTGACACTAACCCACATTGGATAGATCCCTCCAAGACTGTTGGAACACAAAAATTGATAGTATGGTGTGGTATATGGGGTACAAAGATAGTGGGGCCATTCTTCATCAATGGAAACCTCAAGGCCACTGGATATGTGAAATTGCTACATGATGATGTGTTTCCCTCTTTATGCACTGAAGCTGGCACGTTCCCTGAGTTTTTCCAGCAAGATGGTGCACCACCACCTTATGGGTGTCAGGTACGAGCATTCTTAGACTTTTATCTTTGGGGTCATCTGAAGGCAACTGTCTATGCTGTGAAGATACGAGATGTGCAGCACCTGAAACTACGGATACTGGAAGCCTGTGCTAGCATTTCTCCTGCGGTGTTGCTATCAGTGTGAGGGTTGCATTGACAATCCAACACAATGGGCAGCACATTGAACACATTTTATAAGTGGTCAGAAACTTGTAAATAACTCATGAAAGAATAAAGTTACGTTAAAACCAAGCACATCATTGTTTTTCTTGTGAAATTCCCAAAAAGTTTGATGTGTCACATGACCCTCTTCCTATTGAAAAAACAAAAGTTGGATTCAAAATGGCCAACTTCAAAATGGCCGCATTGATCACCACCCATCTTGAAAAGTTTCCCCCCTCACATATACTAATGTGCCACAAACAGGAAGTTAAAGGGAACCAATCATCAGATTTTACCCTATATAACGCTTGGCAAAGCGTTATATAGGGTTAAATCTTTATTTTCACCATCCCCGGGGACGCTCCTGCCCCCAGAATGGTGAAGATATGAAGTTATAAACTAATCGCCGCTGCAAGTAGTCACCTGGGCTCTTCTCACCAACTCTCGTTCTTCGGCCGAGAGTGACGCCCCCTCCGCTTGATTGACGTGCAGCGTCATTGTTCCACTCACTGAACAGACGAAGCAGAGAAATGATTCTGCACATCAATCAAGCGGAGGAGGCGTCGCTCCCGGCCGAAGAACGGGAGTTGGTGAGAAGAGCTCCCCGCCCAGGTGACTACTTGCGGCGGCGGCGGCGGTGACTAGTTTATAACTTCATATCTTCACCATCTCTGGTGGCAGCAACGTCCCCCGGGGATGGTGAAAATAAAGATTTTACTCTAACGCTTTGCCAAGCGTTATATAGGGTAAAATCCGATGATTGGTTCCCTTTAATATAACCAACCATTCCCATTTTATTAAGGTGTATCCATATAAATGGCCCACCCTGTAGTGCGGGTGAATAGGAGACCGATGAAGGGTTTATGACTAAGATACCTACCTTCAGTCCAGCGCCTGGTCCCTCTGAAGATTGGCTTCTGTCTTTGCTGAATTGCATGCTGGAGGCGGGCCCACCAGGTAAATTTGTATATTCGTATATTCATGGTTAATGGTCACGTGAGCGCTCAGTAGGCGCAAGTGCTTACGTGACCAGCAACCATGAATATTCCTTTAATGCATCTGTGTATAGTCCTGTATATATTTAATTCCGTGATGAACCCCATCATTGAATTATAGAGAGGAGGAAAATGTGTGGGGATAGTTTGAACTGAATACAGGAACAGGAAGATCATGCCAAACCAAGGTTCATATCGGCAACAATGACTTCAGGTTTTGTGACTGCTAACTTATAGAAAAAGTGATGAACTGATCTGTTGGTATTTATCTTTTGTGGGGACCCTTCTTGATTGTCTTTTAATGCTGTATTAGGATGTGTTCACATGTGCTTATTTTCTGCTGCAGATTTGCTTTAGCACATTTTGCAGCCCATTGAAGTCAATGGGCAGCAAAATCTGCAGCAGCAAATAAGCATATTTCGTTTAGAACTATCTCTATATTCACCTTCATTGACAGTGTCTATGGGAACCCCATTTTATGAACACATAGAAAAGGAGCCATCCCTCCTGGTGATGGTTTATTCTCCCAAGAAATAGGCAACTGGTTTCTACATTCGGGAACAATTTGCTACCCATGAGGAATTGAAAACTGACTATGCTACGACCACCAAATAGAACGAAATGTCTTTTTTTTTTTTCTTAAATAAGTCCTTAATTTCAGTTAATCTACAATCCATCACCCCTCTGACAGATCCTGTTTATCTCCCTTTCATTGATATCACTTTTTTAAAGCCTAATCACGAAACAATTCAGAAGAGCATCTACATGAAATGGCCCCGGAGGTAATCCTCGCCTTTGCTGCTCCATTGCTACTTTGAAATAAATCTAATTGTAAAACTATATATTTCACATCTTCTTCTGTACAGGAATCATGAGCAGCAGTGTTGGGGGCAGCGAAGCTTTCACATGTATCTTTTGATTTACATTTTAATAGCACAGATTCATTTATATACAAAATGAATTCAATTATCTGTGTTTCTTTACTAACAATGAGTTTTTTTTTTCCGCTGCTACATAGAATACACTCACTAAATCACTTTAGGTATGTCAAGGACTAATTGCTGGTGCTAAGTAGCTACATATTGAGCCGTGTAATTATCTTCCTATAATTACACACCCTGCTGTGTTTTATTACCTACTTTATTACCCCCACAATTAATATGTAGCAATGCCAATAATGAAAGGTTAAGAATATAGACGTTCTATTCTGAATAGCACAGGAGTTGGGAAGGCCGCTGCCAGCAGACACTGCACTCCATGCTGAAGTCATGCACTATCCAAGACTTTAGATGATACTAAACTCCCGATCCAGGTTTAGGCCGCAGAGTACAATAGTTAATTCCTCCCTGGCAGAGCACAATGTTCTTGTGAACTGAAGGATTAAGACCTCAAGAGAGTGCAGGTTCATATGGCCAATTGGAAACATGTAGATTCTATTGACAGGAAGCAGGTAGGTCTCCGACTGCACCGCTGGAAGGCTTAGAGGCACCGGGGTAAAAAATGTGAATAAGAAAAGGAGGAATAAGATAATTAAAACTTATAAGAAGAATATACTGTTAAGGGGCTTCACAGGTCGTACATTCAATGTCATAGTGCCGTAGTTTGTCATCATGGTATCTCTTTCTCTGTTCTGATACATTTTGACATAAAATATTAATTCATTTTAAATTATCATTTGATAGTATAACGCCACATAAAATGTTTCAAAATACTTTTCTTTATTGTTTTTGTGTTATTTTTAATATCTTCTCTCTGAATATTTCATTCTGTTGGTTGCTATTGGAAAAAGATAGGGGGGATTTATTATTGGCAGCATTTTCCCTTTTTTTTCCCCAATTTATTTAACTCCTGAAGAACACAGCCAGCTTAAATTTAGCATTTTTGTTATTTTTCACCTCGCCTTTAAGAGCCAAACCCCTTTTTTTTTTTTTCCATCCCCAAAACCATATGAGGGCTTGTACACTTTACGGTAAAACTGAGATGTTCTTTTTATTCTGTAAGTTTACATTGGGGCAAAAAAGTATTCAGTCAGCCTCCAATTGTGCAAGTTCTCCCACTTAAAGATGAGAGAGGCCTGTAATTTTCAACATAGGTATACCTCAACTATGAAAGACATAATGAGAAAAAAAAAATCCATAAAATCTCAGTCTGATTTTTAAAGAATTTATTTGCAAGTTATGGTGGAAAATAAGTATTTGGTCACCTACAACCAAGCAAGATTTCTGGCTTTCACAGACCTGTAACTTCTTCTTTAAGAGTCTCCTCTGTCCTCCACTTGTTTCCTGTATTAATGGCACCTGTTTGAACTTGTTATGAGTATAAAAGACACCTGTCCACAACCTCAAACAGTAACACTCCAAACTCCACTATGGCCATGACCAAAGAGCTGTCGATGGACACCAGAAACAAAATTGTAGACCTGCACCAGGCTGGGAAGACTGACTCTGCAATAGGAAAACAGCTGGGCGTGAAGAAATCAACTGTGGGAGCAATTATTAGAAAACGGAAGACATACAAGACCACTGATAATCTCCCTCGATCTGGGGCTCCACGTAAGATCTCACCCCATGGTGTCAAAATGATCACAAGAACATTGAGCAAAAATCCCAGAACCACACGGGAGGACCTAGCGAATGACCTGCAGAGAGCAGGGACTAAAGTAACAAAGGCTACCATCAGTAACACACTACACCACCAGGGACTCAAATCATGCAGTGCCAGACCTGTCCCCCTGCTTATCCCCTTAACCCCTTAAGGACTCAGCCCATTTTGGCCTTAAGGACTCAGGCAATTTAATTTTTACGTTTTCATTTTTTCCTCCTCGCCTTCTAAAAATCATAACTCTTTTATATTTTCATCCACAGACTAGTATGAGGGCTTGTTTTTTGCGCGACCAGTTGTCCTTTGTAATGACATCACTCATTATATCATAAAATGTATGGCGCAACCAAAAAACACTATTTTTGTGGGGAAATTAAAACGAAAAACGCAATTTTGCTAATTTTGGAAGGTTTTGTTTTCACGCCGTACAATTTCTGGTAAAAATGACATGTGTTCTTTATTCTGAGGGTCAATACAATTAAAATGATACCCATTATTATATACTTTTATATTATTGTTGCGCTTAAAAAAAATCACAAACTTTTTAACCAAATTAGTACGTTTATAATCCCTTTATTTTGATGACCTATAATTTTTTTATTTTTCAGTATAAGCGGCGGTATGGGGGCTCATTTTATGCGCCATGATCTGTACTTTTTTTTGATACCACATTTGTATATAAAAAACTTTTAATACATTTTTTATAATTTGTTTTTTAATAAAATGTATTTTTCGTTCACGCCGTTCACCGTACGGGATCATTAACATTTTATTTTAATAGTTCGGACATTTACGCACGCGGCGATACCAAATATGTCTATAAAAAATGTTTTTTACGCTTTTTGGGGGTAAAATAGGAAAAAACGGACGTTTTACTTTTTTATTGGGGGAGGGGATTTTTCAATTTTTTTTTACTTTTACTTTTACATTTTTTTACATTTTTTTTTACACTTGAATAGTCCCCATAGGGGACTATTCATAGCAATACCATGATTGCTAATACTGATCTGTTCTATGTATAGGACATAGAACAGATCAGTATTATCTGTCATCTCCTGCTCTGGTCTGCTCGATCACAGACCAGAGCAGGAGACGCCGGGAGCCGCACGGAGGAAGGTGAGGGGACCTCCGTGCGGCGTTATGAATGATCGGATCCCCGCAGCAGCGCTGCGGGCGATCCGATCGTTCATTTTAATCGCGAACTCCCGCAGATGCCGGGATCTGTATTGATCCCGGCACCTGAGGGGTTAATGGCGGACGCCCGCGAGATCGCGGGCGTCGGACATTGCCGGCGGGTCCCTGGCTGCGATCAGCAGCCGGGATCAGCCGCGCATGACACGGGCATCGCTCCGATGCCCGCGGTTATGCTTAGGACGTAAATGTACGTCCTGGTGCGTTAAGTACCACCTCACCAGGACGTACATTTACGTCCTGCGTCCTTAAGGGGTTAAGGACCAAGCGTTTTTCTGTTTTTGCACCTTCGTTTTTTTTCCTCCTTACCTTTTAAAAATTCTAACCCTTTCAATTCTGCCCCTAAAAATCCATATGATAGCTTTTTTTTTTTTTTTTTGCGTCACCAATTCTACTTTGTAATGACATCAGTCATTTTACCCAAAAATCGATGGCGAAATGGAAAAAAAAAACATTGTGCGACAAAATTGGAAAAAACACAATTTTGTTACTTTTTGGGGCTTCCATTTCTACACAATTCTAACATTTTTGACTCTATACACCACCACTATGGATTTGAAATGAAACAAACAAGATGTGCTTTAACTGCAGACTGTCAGCTTTAACCCCTTAAGGACCCAGACCATTTTCACCATAAGGACCCGGGCATTTTTTGCACATCTTACCACTGTCACTTTAAGCATTAATAACTCTGGGATACATTTACTTTTCATTCTGATTCCAATAATTTTTTTTCTTAACATATTCTACTTTATGTCAGTGGTAAATTTTTGTCGATACTTGCATCATTTCTTGGTGAACAATTCAAAAATTTGATGAAAATTTAGAAAATGTTGCATTTTTTTTACTTTGAAACTTTCTGCTTATAAGGAAAATAGACATAACAAATTATATATTGATTCACTTATACAATATGTCTACTTTATATTTTAATCATAAAGTTAACATGTTTTTACTTTTGGAAGACATCAGAAGGCTTCAAAGTTCAGCAGCAATTTTCCAATTTTTCACAAAATTTTCAAAATTGGAATTTCTCAGGGACCAGTTCAGTTTTGAAGTGGATTTGAAGGGCCTTCATATTAGAAATACCCCATAAATGACCCATTATAAAAAATGCACCCCTCAAAGTATTCAAAATTACATTCAAAAAGTGTGTTCACCCTTTAGGTGTTTCACAGGAATAGCAGCAATGTGAAGGAGAAAATTGCAAATCAACATTTTTTACTCTTGTATACAAGGGGTAAAAGGAGAAAAAGCCCCCCAAAATTTGTAATGCAATTTCTCTCGAGTAAGGAAATACCTCATATGTGTATGTCAAGTGTTCGGCGGGTGCAGTAGAGGGCTCAGAAGGGAAGGAGTGGCAATGGGATTTTGGAGAGTGTTTTTCTGAAATGTTTTTGTAGGGCATGTCACATTTAGGAAGCCCCTATGGTGCCAGAACAAAAAAAAAAAAAAAAAAAAAAAACATGCCATACTATTTTGGAAACTACATCCCTCAAGGAAGGTAGCAAGGGGTACAATGAGACTTAACACCCCACAGGTGTTTGACGACTTTTCATCAAAGTCGGATGTGTAAATGAAATTTTTTTTCAAAAAAATGTTGGTTTTCCCTAAAATTTTACATGTTTACAAGGAGTAATAGGAGAAAATACCCCCCAAAATTTGTAAACCGATCTCTTCTGAGTATGGAAATACCCCATGTGTGGACATCAAGTGCACTGCGGTCACACTACATTGCTCAGAAGAGAAGAAGTCACATTTGTTTTTGGAGGGCATGTCGCATGTAGGAAGCCCCTATGGTGCCAGAACAGCAAAAAAAAAAGACATATGGCATACTATTTAGGAAACTACATCCCTCAAGGAACATAACAAGGAGTACAGTGAGTCTCAACACCCCACAGATGTTTGACAAATTTCTGCTAAAGTTGGACGTGAAAATGAAAAATTTGATTTTTTTTCACCAAAATGCTGGTGTTACCCCAACTTTACCTTTTCAAAAGGGGTAAAAGGAGAAAAAGCCCGCCTAAATTTGTAATGCAATTTCTCCCGAGTACGGAAATACCTCATATGTGGCAATAAACTTTTGGCTTGAAATACGACAGGGCTCCAAAGCGAGAGAGCGACATGCGCATTTGAGGCCTATTTTTGGGGATTTGCAACCGCCACCAAAATACCCTATGGAAGTGTTTACCAAACAGGGTGTCTCCAGCTGTTGCAAAACTCCCAGCATGCCTTGACAGTCAGTGGCTGTCCGGCAATACTGGGAGTTGTTGTTTTTCAACAGCTGGAGGCTCCGTTTTGGAAACAGTGCTGTACAAGACTTTTTTTTTTTTTTATTGGGGCGGGGAGGGGGAACTATGTAAGGGTATGTGTATATGTAGTGTTTTACTTTTTATTTTGTGTAGTGTAGTGTTTTTAGGGTACATTCACAGGGGCGGGGGGTTTACAGTGAGTTTCTCGCTGGGAGCTTAATCTGTGGCGGAAAATTTGCTGCATCTCAAACTTGCAGCAGAAAACTCGCTGTAAACCCATGTCGTGTAAATGTACCCTGTGCATTCACATGGGGAGGGGGGGGAATCTCCAGCTGTTGCAAAACTACAACTCCCAGCATGCCCTGACAGACCATACATGCTGGAAGTTGTAGTTATGCAACAGCTGGAGGCACATGGTTGTGCAACACAGAGTTTGTTACTTAACTCAGTGTTTCGCAACCAGTGTGCCTCCAGCTGTTGCAAAACTAGAACTCCCAGCATGTACAGACTCTCAGTGCATGCTGGGAGTTGTATTTTTACAACAGCTGGAGAGAAACACTGGTTGCGAAACACTGAGTTAGGACACAAACTCTGTTTCACAAACAATGTGTCTCCAGCTGTTGCAAAACTGCAACACTCAGCATGCACTGAGAGACTGTACATGCTGGGAGTTCTAGTACATGCTGAGAGTTGTAGTTTTGCAACAGCTGGAGGCACACTGCTACAACTCCCAGCATGCCCTTTGGTAGTCTGTTCATGCTGGGAGTTGTAGTTATGCAACAGCTGGATTCACACTTTTTCATTGAAAAAATGTGCCTCCAGCTGTTGCACAACTATAACACCCAGCATGTCCTTTGGCTGTGCATGCTGAGAGTTTTTGCTAAGCAGCAGCAGGAGATGAACAGGCATCACCTCCTGCTGCATCCTGCCTCGGCTGCTGCCTTTGCTTAAAGCTGACAATCTGCAGTTAACCTGTTACAGACCCAGGACGTACCGGTACGTCCTGAGTCCACTCCCATTCTATAATGCAGGGCCACGCCATAGTCGGTCGGGCCCGGCCTCTAACAACGGCCGGGACCCGTGGCTAATAGCGTGCGGCACTGATCGCTGTGCCGCGTGCTATTAACCCTTTAGACGCGCCGTTCAAAGTTGAACACCGTGTCTAAAGTGAAAGTATATCATTGCTGGTTAGCTCAGGGGGCTCTCTGGGATGTCCGTGGCGAAATCGTGGCATCCTGAACAGCTGAGACACAGCAGGAGGGTCCCTTACCTTGCCTCCTGGTGTCCGATCGCCGAATGACTGCTCAGTCCCTGAGATCAAGGCATGAGCAGTCAAGCGACAGAATCATTGATCAATGGTTTCCTATGAGAAACCATTGATCAATGTAAAAGATCAGTGTGTGCAGTGTTATAGCCCTCTATGGGAGCTATAACATTGCAAAAAAAAAAAAAAAGTGAATAAAGATCATTTAACCCCTTCCCTAATAAAAGTAAGAATCACCCCCCTTTTCCCATAAAAAAAAACTGTGTAAATAAAAACATTTGTGGTATCGCCACATGCAGAAATGTCCGAATTATAAAAATATATAGTTAATTAAACCACACGGTCAATGGCGCATGTGCAAAAAGATTCCAAAGTCCAAAATAGTGTATTTTTGGTCACTTTTTATATCATGAAAAATGAATAAAAAGCAATCAATATGTCCGATCAATATAAAAATGTTACCGCTAAATACTTCAGATCACAATGCAAGAAATGAGCCCTCATACTGCCCCATACGCGGAAAAATAAAGTTATAGGGGCGAGAAGATGACAATTTCAAACGTAAATAATTTTTCCTGCATGTAGTTATGATTTTTTCCACAAGTAAGACAAAATCAAACCTACATAAGTAGGGTATCATTTTAATCATATGGACCTGCAGAATAAAGAGAAGGTGTCATTTTTACCGAAAAAAGTACTGTGTAGAAATGGAAGCTCCCAAAAGTTACAAAATGGCGTTTTTTTTTTTTTTCAATTTTGTCTCACAATGATTTTTTTCCATTTCGCCGTGGATTTTGGGGTAAAATGATTGAAGTTGGTGGCGCAAAAACTAAGCCATCATCTGGATTTTTAGGTGCAAAATTGAAAGAGTTGCAAAAATGCAAAAACGGAAAAACCTCGGGTCGTTAACCCCTTAAGGACTCAGCCCATTTTGGCCTTAAGGACTCAGACAATTTAATTTTTACGTTTTCATTTTTTCCTCCTCGCCTTCTAAAAATCATAACTCTTTTATATTTTCATCCACAGACTAGTATGAGGGCTTGTTTTTTGCGCGACCAGTTGTTATTTGTGATGACATAACTCATTATATCATAAAATGTATGGCGCAACCAAAAAACACTATTTTTGTGGGGAAATTAAAAAGAAAAACGCAATTTTGCTAATTTTGGAAGGTTTCGTTCTCACGCCGTACAATTTATCGTAAAAATGACGTGTTCTTTATTCTGAGGGTCAATATGATTAAAATGATACCCATTATTACATACTTTTCTATTATTGTTGTGCTTAAAAAAAATCACAAACTTTTTAACCAAATTAGTACATTTATAATCCCTTTATTTTGATGACCTCTAACTTTTTTATTTTTCCGTATAAGCGGCGGTATGAGGGCTAATTTTTTGCGCCATGATCTGTACTTTTTTTTGATACCACATTTACATATAAAAAAACTTTTCATACATTTTTTATAATTATTTTTTAATAAAATGTATTAAAAAAGTAGCAATTTTTGACTTTTTTTTTTTCGTTCACGCCGTTCACCATACGGGATCATTAACATTTTATTTTAATAGTTCGGACATTTACGCACGTGGCGATACCAAATATGTCTATAAAATTTATTTTTAACGCTTTTTGGGGGTAAAATAGGAAAAAACGGACGTTTTACTTTTTTATTGGGGGAGGGGATTTTTCACTTTTTTTTTTACTTTTACATTTTTTTACATTGTTTTTTTTTACACTTGAATAGTCCCCATAGGGGACTATTCATAGCAATACCATGATTGCTAATACTGATCTGTTCTATGTATAGGACATAGAACAGATCAGTGTTATCGGCGATCTTCTGCTCTGGTCTGCTCGATCTCAGACCAGAGCAGGAGACGCCGGGAGCCGGAAGGAGGAAGGTGAGGGGACCTCCGTGCGGCGTTCTGAATGATCGGATCTACGCAGCAGCGCTGCGGGCGATCCGATCATTCATTGAAATCGTGCACTGCCGCAGATGCCAGGATCTGTATTGATCCCAACACTTGAGGGGTTAATGGGGGACGCCCGCGATCAGCAGCCGGGATCAGCCGTGCATGACACGGGCATCGCTCCGATGCCCGCGGTTATGCACAGGACGTAAATGTACGTCCTGGTGCGTTAAGTACCACCGCACCAGGACGTACATTTACGTCCTGCGTCCTTAAGGGGTTAAGGGGTTAAAGCACATCTTGTTCATGTCATTTTAAATCCATTGTGGTGGTATATAGAGCCAAAAATGTTAGAATTGTGTTGATGTCCCAATATTTATGGACCTGACTGTAGGTTTGATTTTGTCGTACCTCTGGAAAAAAATCATAACTACATGCAGGAAAATTAAAGGGGTTATCCAGGAAAGAACTTTTATTTTTATATATATCAACTGGCTCGTGCCAGTATATATCAACTGGCTCGTGCCGAGGGTTGGCTTGATGAAGTGCACTTGGTGCACGAAATGGAGACCGTCCCATGGAGGCGCCCCCGCATCTGTATCTTCTGTACCTGCTCCACATACCCCAATAAAGGACTTGAGCTACAGTGGTGAGTGTGATCTTCTAACTCTCTTTACTTGTTAGATTTGTAAATTACTTCTATTAAAAAAACTTCATCCTTTCAGTACTTATGAGTAGAGATGAGCGAACTTACAGTAAATTCGATTCGTCACGAACTTCTTGGCTCGGCAGTTGATGACTTATCCTGCATAAATTAGTTCAGCTTTCAGGTGCTCCGGTGGGCTGGAAAAGGTGGATACAGTCCTAGGAGACTCTTTCCTAGGACTGTATCCACCTTTTCCAGCCCACCGGAGCACCTGAAAGCTGAACTCATTTATGCAGGATAAGTAATCAACTGCCAAGCCGAGAAGTTTGTGACGAATCGAATTTACTGTAAGTTCGCTCATCTATACTTATGAGCTTCTGAAGTTGAGTTGCTCTTTTCTGTCTAAGTTCTCTCTGATGACACGTGTCTCAGGATCCGCCCAGTTTAGAAGCAAATCCCCATAGCAAACCTCTTCTACTCCCGAGAAAAGCAGAGATGTCAGCAGAGAGCACTGTTGCCAGAGAGAAAACAACAACTCAACTTCAGCAGCTGATAATTATTGAAAGGATTAAGATTTTTTAATAGAAGTAATTTACAAATCTGTTTAACTTTCTGGAGCCAGTTGATATATAAAAAAAAGTATTTTCCTGGAATACCCCTTTAATACGTTTAAAAGTGTCCTCTTCTGACCCCTATAACTTTTTATTTTTCCGCACACGGGGCATTATGAGGGCTCATATTTTGTGACATGATCTGAAGTTTTTATCGGTACCAATTTTTTTTGATCGGATATGCCATTGACCGTGCAGTTTAATTAACTATATATATTTTTTTTGTTTGGACATTTATGCATGCGGCGATACAACATATGTTTAGTTAAATTTTTTTTACACAGTTTTTTTTATCTTTTTAAATGGGGAAAAGATTCAGACTTTTATTAGGGAAGGGGTTAAATCACAATTATTAACTCTTTTTTTACACTTTTATTTTGCAATTTTATAGCCCCCATAGGGGGCTATAACATGCATTACACTGATTGCAGGCACTGATCATTGCTATGCCATAGCATAGCACCTATCAGTGTTATCTGTGCTTGATTGCTCAAGTCTGGATCTCAGACTTGGAGCAATCAAACGCCGATCGGACAGTGTGGAGCCATATAGGGAGCCTCCCGCTGTCCTCTCAGCTGTTCGGGACTGCCACAGTGAGCTGTCCGGCAGCATATTCTCCTGTTTTAGATGCCGCAATTAACTTTGTTTGCGGCCTCTAAAGGGTTAATAGCGGACATCAGCCTGATCGGCAATGTCCGGTTTTAGCCGAGGATCCCGATTTCTGATAGCAACCGGAACCCTGCAGATACAAAGCGCGCTCAGCTTCTGAGTGTGCTTCACAGATCGGGAGACGGCCACTTATGTAAATATACGTCCGTAGTTGTTAAGGGGTTAAGCCAGTACATGTCCAAGCCCATCTGAAGTTTCCTAGTGAGCATTTGGATGATCCAGAAGAGGATTGGGAGAATGTCATATGATCAGATGAAACCAAAGTAGAACTTTTTTTTTTTATAAAAACTCAACTCATCATGTTTGGAGGAGAAAGAATGCGGAGTTGCATCCAAAGAACACCTTACCTACTGTGAAGCATGGGGGTGGAAACATCATGTTTTGGGGCTGTTTTTCTGTAAAGAGACCAGGACGACTGATCCGTGTAAAGGAAAAAGGGAATGGGGCCATGCATCATGAGATTTGAGTGAAAACCTCCTTGTAATGGATGCATATATGTGTGTGTGTGTGTGTGTGTGTGTGTGTGTGTGTGTGTGTGTGTGTATATATATATATATATATATATATATATATATATATATATATATATAGCATAAAATGGCCATTTTGACAAAGCAGCCCCATCCCCCATGCTACTCTATTCCTCTTTCACCCCCTCCATCGAGTAACAAGATTCCTCGTCCTACAGAGGACCATACCTTATATGGTATGCATAGGGTATGCTAAGGCTAAGAACACCTCCCTAGTGGGGGTGGGAACTTATGTTAATTGCAGTGGTGATATAAGCTTGGACTTTTGGCAATAAAGCTCAGAAGCAGAATTTTGAAATACTTGAAACTGACATGGCTCCGTTTGATTTACTTTGGTGTACACATTCTGGTGATTTGGTCGGGAGTAAGATAGTTACAAGGTAACTGATAAAATTCATATCAGTTTTGGCGCCCGAACAGGGACCTGGATTTTGAATCATAAGCCAGTTGTGCAGGATAACAGGCATCATTTTGGATCAAAAGAGATGGAACACCTTAGGACACCTCCGTAGGACACCTTCTTGTACCTAGCCACAGTGCCACTGTCTCCCCTTTTGGTTTATCTTGGGGCCTTAAGTTGACTGGCTCGTGACCAACTAACGACAGGTAACTCGTCCAGTGTCATTACCCTGTACCTGTCATAAAGTAACTATCTACTACCTGAGTGTGTATAATGTGTGAGTGAGTGTGAGTGAGTCAATAATATGTCTCTTGGGGGAATTTAATTTTGGAGTAAGCTGATAAGGATATCAGAGGATACTGTCATAAGAAGACATTGTGTGTCTAGGACAGAGTGTACACGGTACACAGGACTCCACAAAATACCCATCTGAATGGGTATATTTAAGTCAAAGTTGTTGTTGGCTAAAAGTATGATGAAAATTATTAAGTAATGAAATTAACACTGATTGATAGGAGGTTGAATAAGAGAAATATAATATATTCAATGAGCCTTTGTTTTAGGGTGTGGATAATAACTTCCAGATGTGTGAGATTCCATGAAAGGAAATTGAGATTGAATGGGGGTAGCTGTGGGACAAAGGAATGCGAAGCCACCTGAGAAGGGTTCTTAGCATGTGACTTGGTGGCAGAGAAAGAGAGAGAGGGGGAAGGGAATATGAAAATACAGTAGTACCGTCTGTATACAGTATTAAAGGGAGTAGTCAGCATGTTATCATTGTGATGATCAGAACCCCTTTGTTACGCCGAGCGCTCCGTGTCCCCGCTCCTCCCCGGAGCGCTCACGGCGTCTCTCTCCCTGCAGCGCCCCGGTCGGTCCCGCTGACCGGGAGCGCTGCACTGTCATGGCCGTCGGGGATGCGATTCGCACAGCGGGACGCGCCCGCTTGCGAATCGCGTCCCAAGTCACTTACCTGTCCCGGTCCCCGGCTGTCATGCTCTGGCGCGCGCGGCTCCGCTCTCTAGGGCGCGCGCGCGCGCCAGCTCTCTAGATTTAAAGGGCCAGTGCACCAATGATGGTGCCTGGCCCAATCTAGCTTGTTTAGTTTCCACCTGTGCACTCCCTACTTATACCTCACTTCCCCTGCACTCCCTGGCCGGATCTTGTTGCCATTGTGCCAGTGAAAGCGTTTCCTAGTGTGTTCCTAGCCTGTGTTCCAGACCTCCTGCCGTTGCCCCTGACTACGATCCTTGCTGCCTGCCCCGACCTTCTGCTACGTCCGACCTTGCTCTTGCCTGATCCCTTGTACCATGCCTATCTTCAGCAGTCAGAGAGGTTGAGCCGTTGCTAGTGGATACGACCTGGTTACTACCGCCGCTGCAAGACCATCCCGCTTTGCGGCGGGCTCTGGTGAATACCAGTAGTAACTTAGAACCGGTCCACTAGCACGGTCCACGCCAATCCCTCTCTGGCACAGAGGATCCACCTCCTGCCAGCCGAATCGTGACAGTAGATCCGGCCATGGATTCCGCTGAGGTGCCGCTGTCAAGTCTTGCCGACATTTCCACGGTGATTGCCCAGCAATCCTTAATGATCACCCAACGAAATCACCAGCTGGCATACTTGACCACCGTGACACAGCAACTTCAGTCACAGATACAGCAGCTGCTGCCGCAGATACAGCAACTTCAGTCACAGACACAGCAGCTGCAACTGCAACAACCATCTCCTCCGCCGGCTCCTGCAACTCCTCCGCAGCGACCGGCCGCTCCTAACCCCTGCTTGTCCCTGCCGGACAAATTTGATGGGGACTCTAGACTCTGCCGTGGTCTCCTGCCTGGGAAGGCCCTGCCATGTGCCACACCGCCCGGAGCACCTCTCTCACAGTATCCTTTGCAATCCACCCCTGTGCCTCCCGCCGAGGAGGCTATGCAAGTGGATCGGTCCCGCCTGACCCCTGAAGAGAGGACTCGCCGCAGGAAGAAAGAAGATTTACTTCTATACTGCACTGTGCGTTACCGCACAGAACCCCTGCTCTTGAGCATGGAACTTTTTGTTTTGCCATGGCTCCAACCCCCATCCTCTGCCCTTGTCTGGACCTCCGGGGAGATCGGGAGCTGGGGTGCTTCTTGCTACAGAAAGTGCCTCACGTCTGCTCCCAGTCCCGTCAGTCAAGCCTCTGTGTCTCCCCCTTTACCTGGCCTCCCCAAGGCCTGTCTGGACTATGCTGTGTCTCCTCCTCACGGCTCCCGTCCTGTTGACACTCTGCCCCGTGCCGGGCTTGACCTTCTTCCCTCCCTCCCCACCCCCACGCCTTCTTGTGTGCCCGCTGTTGATGTGGTTTCCCGGGGCTTCGCCACCATCTGGAAGAAGACTCTGAAATTCCTCATGCTGGCCTCATCCCGGGTGAAGAAGCTTGCCGGGAGAAAGAGAAGAGCTCCTCCTATTTTTGTGTGGCTCTCCGCCAAGTATTTCGGCTTCCGTGTCCCCAGTTT
Organism: Hyla sarda; assembly: GCF_029499605.1. Taxonomy (NCBI): domain Eukaryota; kingdom Metazoa; phylum Chordata; class Amphibia; order Anura; family Hylidae; genus Hyla; species Hyla sarda. The sequence goes on from NC_079190.1 coordinate 69,273,415, forward strand.
TTATCTCGGACCACGTTATCTTGGACCCTTTGTAGTCGAGTGCTCAGAGGAGAGATCTTGGGAACCTGAGGACAACATCCTGGACAAAAGTCTTATCCTCAGGTTCTCCGGCTCCAAGAAGAGGGGGAGACCCAAGGGGGGGGGGGTACTGTTACGCCGAGCGCTCCGGGTCCCCGCTCCTCCCCGGAGCGCTCACGGCGTCTCTCTCCCTGCAGCGCCCCGGTCGGTCCCGCTGACCGGGAGCGCTGCACTGTCATGGCCGTCGGGGATGCGATTCGCACAGCGGGACGCGCCCGCTTGCGAATCGCGTCCCAAGTCACTTACCTGTCCCGGTCCCCGGCTGTCATGCTCTGGCGCGCGCGGCTCCGCTCTCTAGGGCGCGCGCGCGCCAGCTCTCTAGATTTAAAGGGCCAGTGCACCAATGATGGTGCCTGGCCCAATCTTCCCAATTAGCTTGTTTAATTTCCACCTGTGCACTCCCTACTTATACCTCACTTCCCCTGCACTCCCTGGCCGGATCTTGTTGCCATTGTGCCAGTGAAAGCGTTTCCTAGTGTGTTCCTAGCCTGTGTTCCAGACCTCCTGCCGTTGCCCCTGACTACGATCCTTGCTGCCTGCCCCGACCTTCTGCTACGTCCGACCTTGCTCTTGCCTTATCCCTTGTACCATGCCTATCTTCAGCAGTCAGAGAGGTTGAGCCGTTGCTAGTGGATACGACCTGGTTACTACCGCCGCTGCAAGACCATCCCGCTTTGCGGCGGGCTCTGGTGAATACCAGTAGTAACTTAGAACCGGTCCACTAGCACGGTCCACGCCAATCCCTCTCTGGCACAGAGGATCCACCTCCTGCCAGCCGAATCGTGACACCCTTATTGAGTGATACTTGTTATAGTTGTGGTGCACACCAACTACACCCTAAAATCACAACCCCAGATAATGTAAAAAATGTTACCTTCATATATTCCATGTTTTCTCCTTCTGACCAGGATGCTGCTCTTAGAACTACTCCAGTATCCGCCCCTTCTATACCCGGAAGTGACTTTTCCTCCCACTTCCATCCCCGGCAGCCATCTTAGAAAACCTAGTATAGTGAAGTATGTATGATGTGGATTGATGAATCAGGAATACATGGAGTATGACCAGTGAATGTTTTTCTTCTGAAGCTGTTTATGTTAGTGTTTATGTTGTAATCCTTTTAGATTGGTAAAGCACAAAAGAAAATCCACGTGGTATTAATTGAAACTATTTGATATTTTATTAATTTCCTAATAAGTTTTGTTTTCACAGTTGCGCAGGATGAATGCCAGAAATGAAATGTATAAGGAAATGCAATTAATTGTCTGATAATATTATAGGAGTAACAAGAGAAGAAGTTCGGCCAAGATAAATAAAATAAGATATAAAATACATAAAAAAGTGATCACTATTTAATTGATGAATATTACCTTAAGCGTTTAAAATTAGCTAATGGTTTATTGATTATAAACAATGCGCTTTGAAGGTGATTTTTCCCAATTTTTGAAAGAGCTCTGTATATTTTTTATTCTTTTACATTTGTGGTGAGAATGTGGGCCATGTGTGTTGTACGTTGAGTATTTGTATATATGTCGGTATTGTTACATGTTACATGTGTCTTGTATGTCTCTTCATGTAGTAATACAGGAATCCAGTCAGATACTAGAAATTCAAGTGTTATTGAAGACTTACCAAACCTGTGGGAGAACAAAAAGCCAGACTCAAAGGGGAGGTGACCAGTGACATAGAGGGGTGGGAGGAGAAAGATGGGGCTTATAGGGAGATTGACAGCCTTGGTCTACTGAAACACAGTCATATTAGATTTGAAGAAACTACATATCTACTGTTTGAACTTTAGAATGTTTATAGTACCTGCATGCACAATGCGATATAGCTATATATACTACATTGCATTTATTTGAATAACATCAATTTTGAGTGGATAACTTTATACTGATAATTTAGTGTAACATGGAGATGCTGAAAAAGAAGACTGTTCTTTGGTAGCTTTGCTATTCTCAACTTATGATTGATTGTCTTGAACTTATGAGGTAAAAAATTCAAGAGCCATGATGCCAGGATATGAGAGAATCCATAGTTGATGCTGAGTTGTAAATGTAAGCTTGCTCCAAGTGATACAAAGATGTAATACATAAGACAGGATATATGGTGACCACACGCAGAATGAAGTTCTACTTCAATAAACCACTTGATCTGAGCTGGTGGATCAGAAAAGTAGAGCTGAAGATATTCACTGAGACGTGTAAGATATCTGAAAATAAGACATAATGAGTACACTTTTGTTACCTCCCACAAGTATGGGCCTATTAAAGGTTTTCTTGAATCTTTGGGCAAGCCAATCAAATGTAGAATCTGTTGTTTGTAGTTCAAGTGTTCAAAAGTCCTAGAGCTGCCAGAGAAGGTGGCCATCATAAAGATAAGACCCACATGAAGGAAACAACTTGATGGGGGTGGAGGCTGCCAAGGCTGCAGTGCTCCTGTCCTCCCACAGTTATGGTACAGAGTGTACAGGTGGATGGGGAGTGTGGATCTGTCTGGTTAGGTCTCTTACAGGAACCAGCACTGCATGCTGAGAGAGACCAATGGAAGAAGAAAGAGGTGGTACAGGGCAAAGACGACATAGAAACATAGAATGTGTTGGCAAATAAGAACCATTTGGCCCATCTAGTCTGCCCAATAATCTGAATACTAGTACCGTCTCTCCAGATAGTAGTACTATCTGGAGAGTTGGTAAGAAACTGTGTGTGCCAACAGTCTTGTACCCCATGGTAATATATATGGCCCCATACACTAAGCAGAAGGGAGCTATGTGCAGTAATGCCCGTACATTGGGTGGCCTCAGGATTCAACAATGCAGAAAGAAGGTTTGTACAGACTTCTTTATTTACATCTGTTCTTACTAGGTAAAACAATAAAGGTACCTGACCAACACACTCCATAATCATCTTATCTGATTTAGAGACTATGAGTAGACTTCATCTAACTGCCTAAGGTGGACAATATAAGTATGTCCTTATCTGACTGTACAGATTCCCTAACCATAGATACATAGTTGTGCCTAGTTCAGATTCTGTAGTTGTTACCCAGTTCCTTAAACCTATGAGTGGGTGTCAGGAAATAAGATGGCATTATATATGGTGTCAGCGGAAAATGGAGGGGTATGTAAAATGTTTTGGGAGACCTGTTGCCCATATATCTCAGCCAATACAGGACCCAATGGTAAAGTAACCATTTAAACAGAATTCTGAAATATTAGACCCTTGGGATCAATACTTTGATTGGATGGGAGGGTGGAAAAAGACTATGGCCCAAATAGGAATAACCATACTTATAATCCTGATAATCTTGCTTTAGTTGTGTTTTGCCTTGCCTAAAGAAGATGTGTAAGAAGACCGTCAAAAATGCAACGCCAGTGATGACGAGGATAAGGCCTATACCCCATTACGGAGCTTCAATGCCATCTATAAAACTAGTAAACCTTAGGGACAGCATCTGACTCCATATGTGTAAAGTCTGAGGCTAAGGGGGTAAATGGACAAGCGTTTGAGAAAACACATTGGAGCAGATGAGTTAGGATGACGGAAATTAGGGAAAGGTAAAATGGTAATTTTAAGGGGGGATTGTAATGGATGTATATATGTGTGTGTATATATGTATGCAGCATAAAATGGCCATTTTGACAAAGCAACCCCATCCCCCATGCTACTCTACTCCTCTTTCACCCCCTCCATCGAGTAAGAAGATTCCTAATCCTGGACAAAGGAGACCTTGGAGCTTGCCAAAATCAGAGGACCATACCTTATATGGTATGCATATGGTATGCTAGGACTAAGAACACCTTCCTAGTGGGGGTGGGAATTTATGTTAATTGCAATGGTGATATAAGCTTGGACGTTTGGTAGTAGAGCTCAGAAGCAGAATTTTGAAGTACTTGAAACTGACATGGCTCAGTTTGATTTACTTTGGTGTACACACTCTGGTGATTTAGTCAGAAGTAAGATAGTTACAAGGTAACTGGTAAAATCCATGTCACTCCTTCCATCAGAAAGGGCATTGAAAATGAAACTTGGCTGGGTCTTTCAGCATGCAAATGATCCCAAATCCACTGCCCGGGCAACAAAGGAGTGGCTTCGTAAGAAGCATTTCAAGGACCTGGAGTGACCTAGCCAGTCTCCAGATCTCAACTCCATAGAAAACCTTCGGAGGAAGTTGAAAGTCCGTGTTGCCCAGTGACAGCCCCAAAACATCACTGTTTTGGGGAGATCTGCATGGAGGAATGGGCCAAAATATCATGGAAACCTTGCAAAGACTTACAGAAAACATTTGACCTCTGTCATTGCCAACAAAGGGTATATAACAAAGTATTGAGATTGACCAAATACTTATTTTCTACCATAATTTTCAAATACATTCTTAAAAAATTTGACTATGTTTTTCTGGATTTTTTTTCTCATTATGTCTCTCATAGTTGAGGTATACCTATGATGAAAATTACAGGCCTCTCATCTTTTTAAGTGGGAGAACTTGCTCAATTAGTGGATGACTAAATACTTTTTTGCCCCACTGTACATGCTTTACTATTATTGTACTACTTAAAAAAAAAAAAAAATAAGTTTAAATACCGGCTTATTCTGACCCATATAACTTTAAAATTTTACTGTTTATGTAGTTTTTATTGGTACCATTTTTGCATATTTGTATATATACATTTTTCTGGGATGTGGTGTGACCAGCAATTTTGGACTTTTTATGACTTTTATGCTGTTCACTGTACAGAATTATTAACATTATATTTTAATAGTTCGAACATATACGCATGCAGCAATCCCAAATATGTTTATTTTGTAAAATGGAAAAAAGAGGGATTTAAATTTTTATTGTGCGAGGGGCTTATTCACATTTTAAAAACTTTTATTTTTTTACTTTACATTTATTATGTCTCTATAGGGGACTATCTATATACATATTCATAGCACTGATCAGTAATATACTGGCTGCATGGCCTTATTTTTTTTTATACCCAAAAACTTAGCGGACAGATGTTAGCTGGGAGTATTTGGTGTTTTTGTCTTGCTTTTTATCCCCAATTCTTCAATATAAATCCCTAAAGGGGTACTCTGCCCCTAGACATCTTATCCCCGCTACCTCTGTGCAGCACCCACCACGCCCCTTCCCATAGACTTGCATTGAGGGGGCGTGGCGTAACATCATGAGGGCCGTGGCGATGACATCACAACCCCACCGCCCGCTTCAAGCGTTCGGAACAAAATGTTCAGAACTCTTTAAGTCACACAATAAGATTAAAAAAATGCAGGGGACAAAACTGCAAAAAAAAAAAAAACAACCTATACACGTCATTTTTGGAACAAATGCCACAAAATCTATACATATATAAAAAGTGCTACTTTAACTGGTTCAGCACATTTAAATAATCGAGACAGCTGAACGAGAGGAGAGATGCTGAATAGAAAATACAGCCTCTTGGCATTGACCATACAAATGTTTAAATTCTTGTATTTCCATAGCTACTGCAGAGCTCACAACTCCATCTAATGGCTGCATTTAAGGACTCCAGGGTCGGTACATATTTGCCATGTCACAATGCAGGAGACCGGCGTTCAGGTGCTTGAAGCTCTAAGCTCTACTGTGGAAGAATAAATTGCTGGAAGCTTTTAGAGGGCTCAGCAATGCGATTTGTGAGGCACTGGCGGTTGGGTTGAGGACGTTCACATTCGGTTTTTCAAGCATGATTATAATACTGAAAACCCTCAAGCACCATGTAAGCGAGCAAGGAAGGAATGTGTTAATGCACTACCTATACACACTGCAGAGCCTATTCACTTCCTGCCCTGTCTGTAATAAAACATCTTAACCCCAGCATTCTTCTCAATATAGACACCAAGCATGGCCGGGAAGATAAACTACAAGGACTTTATATTCATCTGCTCCGTATTCTCATATTTAATACGACATAGAAATGTTTTAGACAAAGATATCATTTAATAATACAGATTTTGGTTCTGTCACTGCCATCTGTCTTTCATTTCCATGAGGTTCTCCACCTAAATGTATCACTTTTACAAAAATCTGATATTAGGGCCGTTTACACAACAGATCTGCTTGTTTGGAGGTGATTACATGACAAGGAGGTTTGTTACAGTGTGTCACCCATTTTTTTCCCCCATTTTTTCATGATATAAAAAGTGACCAAAAATATGCTATTTTGAAATTTTGAATTTTTTTGCGCATATGCTATTGCCCGTGCGGTTTATTTAACAATGTATTTTTATAGTTTGGACATTTCCGCACGTGGCGATACCACATATGTTTATTGGCTTTTTGGTAAACTTGGGGAATAAAGCCTTGTGGGGGTGTAGGGTAGTTGGAGTGTTGCTGTTCAGTATTATAAAGGGCGCTGTTAAGCCTTGTCACTCGTGACGCCAGGGTGAGGGTTAAAACTCTGTATTGATGCTGGGCCTATCACCACCCTTCCCAAGAGCGATAGGTGAGTGCGAAATAAATAGATAGTCCACAGCAGTGCTGAACTTAAAACTTGCGGAATCTTTACTGAAGATTTTCTGCATTTGCAATAACGGTAACAGTCTCACGGCATGTAAAACAGTAAGCTAAGCAGGACCGTTTTGGCAGCACAGTGGATGGGAGACCACCACGGGTTCGAGTCCCAGGGTGGGACAGAGTTTTACAGTGTTGTGGTTTAACTTTACTTTCCTGGAAAAGTTGCGCATAGCAACCAATCAGATCGCTTCTTTCATTTTTCACAAGGCCTCTGCTAAATGAAGGAAGCGATCTGATTGGTTGCTATGAGCAACTCAGAAATGTTTCCTCTGGACAGGTTTTGATTAATCTCCCTCTATGGGGGAGATTCATCAAAACCAGTGTAGAGAAAGAGTTGTGCAGTTGCTCATAGCAACCAATCAGATTGCTTCTTTCATTTTTGAAAGGCCTTTGAAAAATGAAGGAAGCAATCTGGTTGCTATGGGCAACTCAGAAACTTCCAGGAAAAGCTGCTGAGTTGCCCATAGCAACCAATCAGATCGCTTATTTCATTTTGCAGAGGCCTTGTGAAAAATGAAAGAAGCGATCTGATTGGTTGCTATGGGCAACTCAGAAATGTTTCCTCTGGACAGGTTTTGATTAATCTCCCTCTATGGGGGAGATTCATCAAAACCAGTGTAGAGGAAGAGTTGTGCAGTTGCCCATAGCAACCAATAAGATTGCTTCCTTCATGTTTGAAAAGGCCTCTGAAAAATGGAGGAAGCAATCTGGTTGCTATGGGCAACCCAGCAGCTTTTCCAGCAAAGTAAAGTTAAACCACAACACTGTAAAACTCTGTCCCACCCTGGGACTCGAGGCACAGGGGTCCCCTCACCTGCGTCTGTCCATCTCCCGGGGTTTTCTGCACTGATTTGCCTTCCAGCAGACCAAAGCAGAAGATCGCCGATAATACTGATCCTTGCTATGCCCTATGCATAGCAGTGAACAGTATTAGCAATTTAATGATTGCTATAAATTGTCCCCTATGGGGACTTAAAAAAAGTGTAAAATAAAGGTAAAAAAAAAAAATTTAAAAAAGGTAAAACATTTTTTGAAAAAGCCCCTCCCCAATAAAGTTTAAAATCACCCCTTTTCCCCATATTAATACACAAAGGCATAAAAATAGATAAATAATAAACATATTTGGTATCATCTCGTGCATAAATGTCAAACCCATAAAAAATTACTGTTAATGATTCCCTAGGGCGAACAGCGTAAACTTTTTTTTAAAGTCCCCAATTTCAGCTGCAAACAATTTTAATAAAAATTATCAAAAAGTCACATATGCGCAAACGTGGTACTAAAACAAACTACAGATCATCGTGCAAAAAATGAGCCATCAAACATCCCTGAATATGGAAAAATAAGAAAGTTAGAGGTGGTCAAAATAGGGCAATTTTAAACGTACTGATTTTAAAACAGTACAATAATAGAAAATTATGTAACCATGGGTATCATTTTAATTGTATTGACCCAGAGAATAAAGAACACATGTAATTTGTACCGTAAAGTGTACAGTGTGAAAATAACCCCCCAAAAAAAAATTTTTTGCAAAATTATTATTTTTGTTTAAATTTCCTTACACAAAAAAAAAATTTGGGGTTTACCATACATTTTAGGGTAAAATGATTGATGTCATTACAAACTGGTCATTCAAAAAACAAGCCCTCATATGGGTCTGTGAATGGAAATATAAGGCCGGGTCTCCACTAAGTAATTTTTCGCAAAAACGCTGTTAAAAACGCCCATTTTGCCGCATGTTGTTTTTTTTGCAAAAAAACACTGCAGCCAGATGTTAGCTGTAAGTCTATAGGAAACTGCAGAAACCCTTATCCACTTGGCGTTTTTGAGTTTGGCGTTTTTTTAATCCTTTTGGCGTTTTTTAGTGATTTTGGTCAAAAACACTGGATTTCAAATACGTCTGCTTGCTGAGGGTCTGGTTTTTTTTTTCCGCAAAAACTTTACGTTTTTCCCCCATAGAAGTCTATGGGAGTGAAAAACGCAAAGAAAAACGATATGTGGGTTTTAACCTTGGCGTTTTTGCAGGCGGTTTTTAATCTTTTTTGGACTTTAGCGATCCAAAAAAGTGAGGGAGATACCTTTTTTATTTAAATTTCATAGGGTAACATAAAAAAAATTATAAAAAATATACATTAGTGTTAGAAAAAATTGTATCTAACGAAATTTATATTTTTTTATAAAGAAATTTTATTTAATTTTGAAACAGTAAGCAATTTATGTTGGCGGGAAGGCACTTAAATGTGTCCGACAATTATAAAAATATAGTGTATGTGAGTGTCTTTAGCTTTTTTATTCATTTTTAGGTAGTACTACTACTCCCAGCATGGACCACACTGTTCCATGATAGGAGTAGTAGTACTTTGACTCACTGTCAGATTGCCCCGGCTGTCACATTTGTCAGCCGCGGCGATCCTCCAGTATACTGTATAGGCTGGCCGCTCTCCTCTGGTCCCCTGTACTGCCGTATATTTACAAATATTCATATTTCCCGCTGAGATGTGATTGGCCTGAGGGTTCTAGCCAATCACAAATGTCTGGGAAATATGAATATTAGGACATATACGGCAGGGACCTTAGAAGAGCGGCCGGTCGGATCTATACTTTAAACAGGATGATCGCAGCTGATGTCTAGAGTGACATCAGCTGTGATCATTTCTACTACTACCCCCAACATGGAGCACACACTGCTCCATGATGAGAGCTGTAGTACCTGCATTAATAGATCGCAACAAGTGTCACCTCTGACACCTGTTGCGATCTGTAAAAGTATTACAGCTCCCATCATGGAGCACAGTGTGCTCCATGTTGGGAGTAGTAGTAGAAATGATCACAGCTGATGTCACTCTAGACATCAGCTGCGATCATCCTGTTTAAAGTATAGATCCGGCCGGCCGCTCTTCTAAGGTCCCTGCTGTATATGTCCTAATATTCATATTTTCCAGACATTTGTGATTGGCTAGAACCCTCTGGCCAATCACATCTCAGCGGGAAATATGAATATTTGTAAATATACGGCAGTACAGGGGACCAGAGGAGAGCGGCCAGCCTATACAGTATACTGGAGGATCGCCGCGGCTGACAAATGTGACAGCCGGGCGATCCGGCAGTGAATCAAAGTACTACTACTCCTATCATGGAACAGTGTGTTCCATGATGGGAGTAGTAGTACTACCTAAAAAATGTAAAAAATAAAGGTTAAAAAGTAAAAAAAAACACAAATACACTTTATTAAACACATTATTAAAAACATACTTTTTTTTTACATCCCTACAGCATCCTTTATTTTTTAAATTTTTTTTTTTGGTACCCAACAAAGGGTACCAAAAAAAACGCCAAAGTGCAAAAAAAAAGCTATTTCCACATAAAGCCTCAAACGCAAGAAAAAACACCAGAAAAAAAGCAAAGAATGCAGGGCAGTTTTTCTGGAGTTTTTTCTGGCGTTTTTTTGGACAAAAAAAACCACTGCAAAAACTCAGTGGAGACCCAGCCTAAAAGAGTTATGGATTTTAGAAGGCAAAGGCAAACACAAAAATAAAATTGCTGTGTCCTTAAGGTCAAAATGGGCTGTGTCCTTAAGGGGTTAAGGGCTCAGAGTTTTTAAATTTTTGAAAAATTATAACCTTTACAATTTTGCACCTACAGACAAATTCTACTTTGTAATGACATCAGTCAATTCACCAAAAAAATCTATGTCAAAACTTAAAAAATAATAATTGTGCGACAAAATAGAAAAAAAAAACATTTTGTAACTTTTGGGGGCTTCCATTTCTATGCAGTATATTTTTCAGGAAAAATGACACTTTCCCTTTATTCTGTAGGTCCATATGATTAAAATGATACCCTACTTATATAGGTTTGAATTTGTCTTACGTCTGGAAAAAATTCTAACTACAAGCACGAAAATGTAAACGTTTAAAAATGTCCTCTTCTGACACCTCATTTTTTGTGCCGTCATCTGATGTTTTTATCAGTACCATTTTTGTTGGGATCGGTCTTTTTGATTGCTTTTATTCATTTTTTTATGGTATAGTAAGTGACCAAAAAGACGCTGTTTTGGACATTGGAATATTTTTTAGGGGGATTGATTCAAACTTTTATTAGGGAAAGGGTTAAATCACATTTATTAACAATTTTTTTTACACTTTTTTTGCAATGTTATAGCCCCCATGTGGGACTATAACATAAATTACATTGATTGCAGGCACTGATCAATGCTATGCCATAGCATTGCATTGATCAGTATTATGGCCGGTCGATTGCTCAAGCCTGGATCTCAGGCTTGGAGCAATCAATTGCCGATCGGACGCCAAGGAGGAAGGTAGGGACCCTCCCCGTGTCTCCACAGCTGATCGGTACAGCGCGGTTTTACCTGAGCTGCCGGCATGTATTTTTTTAAATTTTAGACGTGGCGATCAACTTTGATCGCTGCGTCTAAGGGGTTAATACCAGACACAACCGCGATCAGTTAATACCGGACATAACAGCCACCGGGACTGACCTGACCCCACGTCCTTAAGAGGTTAAAACCACCCCCAAGCTGTCATTGGTTGAGAGCATTAATGCTTCCAACCCAAGGAAGAATTAGCACAGAACCTGTTCACACATAAAAACAAGGTCTGAACAGGACCTAAAACAGGAAAAAGCAAAAACTGAAAATGGACATAACAGTAACTGCAGAAAAATCCAAAACAAATTTACATGAAAATCCATGTACATTTTGGTGCAAATTTGCTTCGGAAATGCTGCCGAATTAACCTTTCCTATTGGTTTAAATGGGGAAATCTGCAACAAATCCACAACATAAATTGACATTCTGCAGATTTAAGTCATTGCTATTTTTTCTGTGTGTAGAGGAGATTTCAAAAATCACATCTACTGCTGGTACTGCAATCTGCTGGAGATTTACTGTGCAAATTTCCGCATTGGAAAATCCTCAGCAAATCGGTCTGGTGTGAATATACCCTAAGAGTTAGGGCACACTTGGCTGCTTGGTTGCGTTTTGTTATGCTTGGCAGCAAAGTCTGTTCTTGTCTTCAATTTAACTTGCGATATTGAACATTCATTTTCGCAGGGGTAGGGCTTTTTAAAGTATCACTATAGATAGAGGTAAAACCAGGCACAATCCACACTACAATCCAGATGGGGAATGGATTGGAAGCAGCCAACAAACCCCCTCGTCAGTGCTAGTCAGCAGGTACAGTCCACAAACATAGCATATCAAAAGAGAATAGTCAGAGCACTCACCATATGGTATAGCTGAATATAACTTTATTCCATATTGGCTACAACTGTAGGCAACATCAATGGGTGCAGAGACACACAGGCAGCAGCACTCCAACTATTCTCTTTTTATATGCTTTCATAACCCCTTAAGGACGCAGCCCATTTGGGCCTCAAGGACGCAGACAATTACATTTTTACGTTTTCATTTTTTCCTCCTCGCCTTCAAAAAATCATAACTCTTTTATATTTTCATCCACAGACTAGTATGAGGGCTTGTTGTTTGCGCGACCAGTTGTTCGTTGTAATGTCATCACTCACTTTACCATAAAATGTATGGCGCAACCAAAAAAATACTATTTGTGTGGTGAAATTAAAAGGAAAACCGCAATTTTGCTCATTTTGGAAGGTTTTCACGCCGTACAATTTACGGTAAAAATGACGTGTTCTTTATTCCTTGGATCAATACAATTAAAATAATACCCATGATAACATACTTTTCTATTACTGTTGCGCTTAAAAAAAATCGCAAACTTTTTAACCAAATTTGTACGTTTAAAATCCCCCTATTTTCATTTTTCCGTATAAGCAGGTCTCCTTTTTTGTGCCGTGATCTGTACTTTTTATTGATACCGTATTTGCTTATATGGAACTTTTGCTCCATTTTTTATACATTTTTTGGGAATAAAATGTTATAAAAAAGCATCTATTTTGGACTTTTTTTTTACGTTCACGTCGTTCACTGTACGATATCATTAACATTTTATTTTAATAGTTCAGATATTCATGCACGCGGCGATACCAAATATGTATATAAAAACATTTTTTTATACTTTTTGGGGGTGAAATAGGGAAAATGGGACAATTTACGTTTTTATTGGGGGAGGTGGTTTTTAAAAAATGTTTTACTTTATTTTTTTACTTTGATTTTTACACTTTAATAGTCCCCATAGAGGACTATTTATAGCAATCACTCGATTGCTAATACTGTTCAGTGCTATGTATAGGACACAGCACTGATCAGCATTATCGGTCATCTTCTGCTCTGGTCTGCGGGAAAGCAGATCAGAGCAGAAGATGCCAGGAAGGCAGCGGAGGCAGGTGAGGGGACCTCCAACTGCCATGCTGGATGATCAGATCGCCGCGGCAGCGCTGCGGGCGATCCGATCATCCATTTTAGTGACCGCGATGCTGCAGATGCCGTGATCTGAGGGGTTAATGGCGGACATCCGTGGGATCGTGGATGTCAGCCATTATGGGCGGGTCCTGGCTGCTATCAGCAGCCAGGACCTGCCGCGAGCATCGCTCCGATGCTCGCGGTTATGCTTAGGACGTAAATGTACGTCCTGGTGCGTTAAATACCACCTCACCAGGACATAAATTTACTTCCTGCATCGTTAAGGGGTTAAAGGGGTATTCCAGGAAAAACTTTTTTTTCTATATCAACTGGCTCCAGAAAGTTAAACAGATTTGTAAATTAGAGAAAGTGTGTGTGCAGTTCACAACCAGGTATTCGAGGTTAAATGTGGTTAAAAGATCGATCCCCACCGATCCAATGGGAAAAAGATCAAAAACAGAGATTGACTACACCTCAAGAATTTCACCCTGTTGGGTACACAATGAATAAATTTGCAGACAGATGGCTATGAAAAAATGCAAATTTTAATAAAAACAATTACATAAATAAAAGACTTGATGATAAAATTATCAGAGCATTAACATTATTATATTGTCATAGGGCCCTAATGACAGGATAAATAAGATAGATGGGTAGCAACTACCTAATTTAAAAAAAATTACATCTGCAGATCCTGATTGTCGATGGTCCGGAATGGACCGTTAGTCCGGCACTTATAGTGGGGAAAATTAGTAATCCAGTGCTAATGATGGAAAAAGCCAAGTCACTTTATAATGTATTGCCCACAGTCTTTTGACAAATAAATGGCTCGGTCTCACTGTGGCTGCTTGTCCCGCACTGCGACGGGCCGATGGAAGCCAGCGCTGTGATCTCCGCGATGGTTCCGGCGTGGATGCCTGGGCGGATGGAGGGTTCTGGCAAGGGGCCCCCTCGTGTGCGGTCCGTGGTGTCGGCAAACACCAATTGGTGCAACTCAACTTCATCAGCTCATAAGTACTGAAAGGATTAAGATTTTTTTAATAGAAGTAATTTACAAATCTGTTTAACTTTCTGGAGCCAGTTGATATATATATAAAAATGTTTTCCCTGATAACCCCTTTGAGTATATGATGGGTCCCAGCCTTTTTTTGTTAAGCCGCTGCTCTTAGCCTCCTTTTCTTAAAGTGTACCTGTCATGAACAAAAACTTTTTATATAATGAAGATAATACCATTATACGTAAATTTTTTAAATACATTGGTTAAAAAAAATGTGTATATTTTTGTCCCTACAGCTATTGCCTTTGTGTCTCTGTGAGGAGTCCAAATACAGGAAGTGTGGGTGGACAAGCAGGGCTCTGTGCACTGAGGACAAGCAGAGCTCTGTGCGCTGATGACAAGCAGGGCTCTGTACATTGAGGACAAGAAGGGCTCTGTGTACTGAGGACAAGCAGGGCTCTGTGTACTGAGGACAAGAAGGGCTCTGTGTACTGAGGACAAGCAGGGCTCTGTGTACTGAGGACAAGCAGGGCTCTGTGCACTGAGGACAAGCAGGGCTCTGTGTACGGAGGACAAGCAGGGCTCTGTGTACAGAGGACAAGCAGGGCTCTGTGTACGGAGAACAAGCAGGGCTCTGTGTACGGAGGACAAGCAGGGCTCTGTGCACTGAAGACAAGCAGGGCTCTGTGCACTAAGGACAAGTGGGGCTCTGTGCACTGAGGACAAGCAGGGCTCTGTACACTGTGGACATGCAGGGCTCTGTGCGCTGAGGACAAGCGGGGCTCTGTGCACTGAGGACAAGCAGGGCTCTGTACACTGAGGACAAGCAGGGCTCTGTGCACTGAGGACAAGCAGGGCTCTGTGCACTGAGGACAAGCAGGGCTCTGTGAACTGAGGACAAGCAGGGCTCTGTGCACTGAGGACAAGCAGGGCTCTGTGCACTGAGGACAAGCAGGGCTCTGTACACTGAGGACAAGCAGGGCATTGTACACTGAGCACAAGCAGGGCTCTGTACACTGAGGACAAGCAGGGCTCTGTGCACTGAGGACAAGCAGGGCTCTGTGCACTGAGGACAAGCAGGGCTCTGTGCACTGAGGACAAGCAGGGCTCTGTGAACTGAGGACAAGCAGGGCTCTGTGCACTGAGGACAAGCAGGGCTCTGTGCACTGAGGACAAGCAGGGCTCTGTAGACTGAGGACAAGCAGGGCATTGTACACTGAGCACAAGCAGGGCTCTGTACACTGAGGACAAGCAGGGCTCTGTGCACTGAGGACAAGCAGGGCTCTGTGCACTGAGGACAAGCAGGGCTCTGTGCACTGAGGACAAGCAGGGCTCTGTACACTGAGGACAAGCAGGGCTCTGTGCACTGAGGACAAGCAGGGCTCTGTGTACTGAGGACAAGCAGGGCTCTGTGTACTGAGGACAAGCAGGGCTCTGTGCACTGAGGACAGGCAGGGCTCTGTACACTTAGGCTCTGTTACATGCCCCAAGCTCACACATTAGAATGATTGATAAGCCAGTTCTGCCCTCACTTCCTGTATTTGGACTCCTCACAGAGACACACATGCAATAGCTGCAGGGACAGCTATTTTTTTCAACCAAAATATAAAAATTTAGTAATTAATGTAAATTACAAATATACATATAATGGTATTATCTACATTATATCAAAAGTTTTTATTAATGGCAGGTAAACTTCCATAACTGCTGAATAAGGCAAAAAAGTGTCTAAATGCATAATACATTTTGTGTACACCATTTTTTGGCAGAAATTAATCGGAATTCTGACGTATTTTCATTGTAAGCCTCCCACAAAATGAGAAATGTATCATCTTAATAAAAAAATTGGGGGAATGGTAAGTGTACCGGGTGCGAGTCTCCCAGATGTTATCACATTACTCTGTAAAGCACCAGCAGGACTGACATTTTCTACAAAAGTGGCTTTCAGTCCATTAATAATTATTTTACTTCCTTAGGAAATTGTCCTCTGGGGACATTGGCTACATAATAAGTGCTTTCTGGTTACTTAATGACAGCATGAATATTTTATTATTTCTAATAAGGGGAAGAAAATGACAGATTGAAACATTCTGATGACTTTTCCTGCCACATTTTCGTATTTCTTTCAGATTTAATATATGTGAACTTCCATAAAAAGAGAGAACGCAGAATATCCAAATAAGGTTTTCGCACTGCAGAGTTGGGACTACTAAGGAATTCATCATTTTTCTAAGTCAATAAACAATAATGCCATTTGGGGCATACTAAGTGAACATAAAGAACCTCCTCCAGCAACTTTTTACAAGAGGACCAGTAATGAGAGATAAGTGGACAACTGCACAGGACATGTAACAGGGTTCCCCTCTGACCACTGCATGGAAGTAGTAGGGTATATACGGGATAGACAATTCAGGGTAAAATACCACCTTAATGTAGATTTTATGGCAGATTCAATATGAGAGACGCAATGGAAAGCTGTGCGGGAACATTTACGGGCTCTTTTCCATTGCTCTTCCAATAGTACAATGCCCAGCTCATTATCCCAGGTGTGAAAAGGGTGTGTTTTATGAAATTTAGTAGAGTGAGAAGCTGCAGAGTATAAAGGACGAAGGCCTTTTAAATTGCTCTATAAAAACACAAGAGAAGATTTATGGATGTGAGCGGGGGATATGGGGGTAGTGAGAAGAAAATGCCTGAGTTGCAGGTACTTATAAAAGTCAGAGTTTGGGATAGTGAAGGAGGATTGGAGAGATGACAAGGGAAGGAAGCCCTCAGAGGCATATAATTGGTGGACATGAGTAAGGCCTTGGACAAGCCAAGCAAGAATATCTAGATTGGGAACCATAGCTTGCACTAAAGACAGAGGAATGAGAGTTTTATCCGTGGGGTCAGGTGAAGATACAATGGAGAGATATTCTTTCCATGCCTAATAAGAAGCTGATATTATGGGGTTGGAGGCGGGTAGAGTAGAAGATGACCAATAAGGCAGGAGAAGGAGGTCTTTGATCCAGTAGGGAGAGACATAAGAGTTTTCTATGTGGACCAAGGGAACAGAGAGATCTCCTTTTTGCCATCCATGTAGCACCCCTACCAGAGTGGCAATGTAACAACACCGTATATCTGGGGTACATAATCCACCTAGTTCTCGGGATTTAGTCAGGATAGAAGTAGCTACTCTAGGTTTGTTGCCAGACCACACAAATGTAGAAAGAAGTGATTGGGCTTTAGGAAAGAAAGATTTGGGGACAGTGATGGGAAGAGTTTGAAAGAGATAAGGAAAGCAGGAAAGAAGGAGCATCTTAAAAACAGCCACTCTATCTACCCAAGAGATGTCAATATTAGTCAGTCTCTCTGCTTTCTTGCCAATATCTCGTAGAAAGGGTTTGTAATTGTCAGACTATAGGGGCTTATGATGATACGATAGATTAATGCCAAGATATTTGAGACTGGAGGACTGCCTGTCAAAAGGATGAGAAGCATGGAGTTTGGAAACGGTGGAAGGGTCAAGATTTAAAGGGTACTCCGTCCCTAAGACATCTTACCCCCTATCCAAAGGATAGGGGATAAGATGCCTGATCGCAGGGGTCCCGCCTCTGGTGACCCCAGCAATCTTTCATGCAGCACCCCGATATCAAGCTCCAGAGCAAACATAGCTCCAGGTCTGATGAATCAAGATCAAGCTGGAGTATTGTGATGTCACGGCTCTGCCCTGTGTGATGTCATGCTCCGTCCCCTCAATGCAAGCTTATGGGAGGGGCGTGTTGGTTGTCATGGCCCCTCCCATAGGCTTGCATTGTGGGGGCGGAGCATGATATCACATGGGGGTGGAGCCGTGACATCACAATACTCCGGCCCAGTGATTGTGATTCATCAGACCTGGAGCAATGTTCGCTCTGGAGCCTGATGATAGCGGGGTGCTGCATGAAAGATTGCGGGACCCCCACGATCAGGCATCTTATCCCCTATACTTTGGATAGGGGATAAAATGTCTTTGGGCCAGAGTACCCCTTTAAGGGAAGTGCCTGTGTTTTAGTAGCATTAAAAGGTAGTATCAAAGGGAGCCAAAATGTTGGATGATATTCATGGCAGTGGGCACATACACATAAGGATCAGTGAGTGACAAAATAATGTCATCTGCATAGAGAGATATGAGATGCCATTGGCAAAAACCCGTGCAGAAGGCATAGAATAAAGCGAGGTGATAGCATTGAAGATAGCTCCATCGAAACCCATATATTTGAAGACCAAGAAGGCGTACGACCAGCGAAGCCTATTGAACGCCTTCTCGGCGTCGAGAGCTAGGACCAAGGCAGGGGTGGCATGGGTCTCGATATGGGGAAAACATTGAGGAGCCTACACATGTTATCGTATAACATAATGACGGCTGGGAACAAAACCGGCCTTATCTGTGTGAACCAGATTGGGAAGGAGTCTAGCAATTCTGGCAGCAATCAGTTTTACAAAAATCTTCAGATTCTGATTCAACAGGGAAATATGCTGTAGTTCTGAGAAGCTGTTGGGGACTTTAACCGGCTTAGGCAGAGTAACAATCAGAGCCTAAAGATTTTCTTTTGGAAAAGTTCCTTTAAGGATGGCTCAATTGTAAAAATTTAGCATATGGGGCAAGAGAGTGTCTAAGTATGTTTTATAATAGAGATTAAAAAACCCATCAGGGCCAGGGGCTTTTGTGAGGGAATAGAACAAATATTTTTTGTTATCTCAGCGGGGTAATTTCAGTATTCAAAGATGCAAGTTGGTCGTCTTTTAGTCATGGGAGTTTAAGACTAGAGAGAAAAGAAAGAATAGAAGAGGAAAGGTCAGATGGATCAGAAACAGTGCGATTCAAGTTGTAAAGAGAAGAATAGAAGGCTTGAAAACCATAAGCGATGTCTTTTGGAGTATATAAAATAGCACCAGAAATAGGATGAATGAGCTGGGCAATGCGGGAACGAGCATGAGTAGTTTTCAACCAGTTGGCCAGAAGGGCGCTTGCCTTAGTATTCTGTGAGTAATATTGAGCCTTAATGCGCCTAAGATTCTTCTCATATGTAAACAACATTAGGTTTCTAAGTTCCTGATGTAGGGACAAAAATTGGGCAGAAGTGTTATTTGAGGGACTAGTTTTATTAAAGGGGTATTCCAGGAAAAAACTTTTTTTTATATATCAACTGGCTCCAGAAAATTAAACAGATTTGTGAATTACTTCTATTAAAAAAACCTAATCCTTTCAGTACTTATAAGCTTCTGAAGTTAAGGTTGTTCTTTTCTGTCTAAATCCCCTCTGATGACACCTGTCTCGGGAAACGCCCAGTTTAGAAGAGGTTTGCTATGGGGATTTTCTTCTAAACTGGGCGTTTCCCGAGACAGGTGTCATCAGAGAGGATTTAGACAGAAAAGAACAACCTTAACTTCAGAAGCTCATAAGTACTGAAAGGATTAAGATTTTTTAATAGAAGTAATTTACAAATCTGTTTAACTTTCTGGAGCCAGTTGATATATAAAAAAAAAAGTTTTTTCCTGGAATATCCCTTTAAGCTCCTCTAAAGTGCAAGGCTGTGTCAAGACATCAGTAAGTTGCTTATCAAGTAGCTTTTTACAAAAGGCACCATACTTAATAAAAAAAAAAAAGCCCCTTATATATGCTTTGGGACAATTCCACACTATTGCCGGATCAATATCCAGGGAAGCATTAGATTGAAAAAAATGGGAAAGATCAATACGTAGAGACTGGGCATGTTTTGGGTGAGATAGGAGAAAAGGGCTAGCTCTCCCTAAATAAGCGGGAGCACTACAAAAGACAAAGTAGCACAATTGTGGATATCCTAACAACAGCTGCAGGGCTACAGCTCTTTAATATGTCACCGTGGGAGATCTGGGTCCTAAGAGGTGCTGGGAACCAAAGAACTCAAAGTCACAATAAGGTACTGTGCAGCTAATAAATAAAGGGAAAACCCGGTCATGTGACTAGTAGTGCTACGAATTGGGGTAAGGGAAAAAAAGAATGAAAAAGCAAATTAGAAAACGAATACTGCTGGTGAAGACCAAAACCTTGCTCTTCACTGAAAGAACATAACGGACCTATATACATATGCGAGGGACATTATTCTGTTGTTCGGCCTTTAGAGGAGTGATGACATTTCTATTCTGTCATTGAGACCTATGGGTCCAATCGCCTCTGTGCACATTATCCAATAGGTCTCAGCACATAAAAATAACGTATTCTTGTCACTGCCTGCTCCTGCTTGTCGAATTACTTCCAGCCCTCTTGTGTCGCCACCGTGCACTTCTCTCACGTGTTCAATTAGCCGTGGTGCTCCTGAGCCTGTTTGAACAGAATGCAGATGTTCTCGTATTCTGATACGGAGTTGACGGATGGTCTTTCCTATGTAGTACCTGACACTCGTATAAAATAAAGTATACCACATACTTAGTGATTAGTTCTCTTACTGAAAAATAGTAACCTCCCAATCTACCTTTACTGAAGCAGCTGTTGTGTGTGCACTGTGGGATATGTCCACATTTTTTGTTACCTATGGGGTAACCTTGTGTTGACCAAGAGCTCATAGGATTTGCTTGCCTTCACATCTTCACTTTTCTTCTTGAGGACCCCTTTATTTCTTTGCAGTAAACCTCCAATGCTCCAATTTTTCTTGTAGGCGACAATGGGACCACTTGAGGTGATCCCTTTCAAATTGGGTTCCTGTTCCAACAAGTGCAAATTCTGCCAGATTGCTGATTTAATCCTTGCATTCATTAAACTATTCTTGAATGCGAACACAAAGTCACTGTTCTTCCTTTGCTTCTCAACCAACAGGTCCTCCCTATCTTGGTTCCTAACTTTGTATAAGGTTTCATCCATCACCTGTTGTGGGTAGCCTTTTTTCTCAGCCTCGAAGCCATAGCTTTGGCTTGTACAAAAAAGATAGATTCTTCACTGTTGCTTCTGTTCAGGCACAGGAAGTGGCTAAACGGTATGCCATTTTTTTTTACCTGTGCTCTGGATGTGAGCTCCCATAGTGCAGAATTGAATTTTGGCTATGCTTTTCCTATGTCCCTTAGTGCACAGCATTTCTTCTTTGACATATAGCATCGGATCCAGGAACTCCAGGGATTGCTTTCCAAACTGACTTGTGAAGGTCATGTTCATACAATTTATTATATTGAGATATTGAATGAACTCCTTGAATCTTTCTTCTTCTCCATCCCAAATTATGAGAATGTCGTCTACGTATCTCATATATGCCTTGATATACTTGGGTTTGCTTCACTATAATTGTGTTCAGATTCAAATGCTGATAGAAATACTGTAGGTTCACATATGAGCAAGAGGTGGGATTGCCCATTGCAGTACCCGTTAGTTGGTCATTCCACACTGATTCAAAGCAAAAGGTATTATGTGTCAATATGAGTTTAACCCCTTAAGGACTCTTTTGACTCTTAAGGACAATTTTATTTTTACGTTTTGGTTTTTTCCTCCTTGCCTTCTAAAAATCATAACTCTTTTATATTTTCATCCACAGACTAATATGAGCGCTTGTTTTTTGTGTGACCAGTTGTCCTTTGTAATGACATCACTCACTTCACCATAAAATGTATGGCGCAACCAAAAAATACTATTTGTGTGGGAAAATTGATAAGAAAACCGCAATTTAGAAAATTTGGGAAGATTTTGTTTTCATGCTGTACAATTTACGGTAAAATAGACCTGTTTTCTTTATTCTGTGGGTCAATATGATTAAAATGATTCCCATGATTACATGCTTTTATGATATTATAGTTTAAAAAAAAATTGTAATCTTTTTAACCAAATAAGTGCGTTTAAAATCCCTCTAGTTTGCTGACCTATAGCTTTTTCATTTTTCATTTTTCCTTTCCTGCAATTTTGGACTTTTTTATGTTCACGCCATTTATCGTAAGGGATAATTAACATTTTAATAGTTCCGATATTTACACACGTGGCGATACCAAATATCTTTCTTAAAAAAAAATGTCTTGCACTTTTTGGGGGTAAAATGTGGAAAAACAGACCATTTACATTTTTATTGGGGGAGGGGAATTTTCAAATTTTTTTACTTTTATTTTTTACTTTTTTTACTCTTATTTTTACACTTTAAAAGTCTCTATAGGGGACTATTTATAGCAATCATTCAATTGCTTATACTGTTCAGTGCTATGCATCTGACATAGCACTGATCAGTATTATCGGTCATCTTCTGCTCTGGTCTGCTCAAAGACCCATGGAAGGCAGCAGAGGCAGGTGAGGGGACCTCCATCTGTTGTTCTGGAGCTGCGGGCGATCCAATCATCCTCTTTAGTGACCGCACCGCCGCAGATGTCGTGACCTGTATTGATCACGGCATCTGAGGGGTTAGCGATTGCGGATGTCGGCCATTACTGACGGGTCTCTGGCTGCTATCAGCAGCTGGGACCTGCCCCGCATGACCCAAGCATCGCTCCGATGCTCGCGGTTATGTATAGGACGTAAATGTACTTCCTGGTGCGTTAAGTACCACCTCACCAGGACGTACATGTATGTCCTGCATTGTTAAGGGGTTAAGGGCATCACATATGGAGTCGACAAACGCTGATGTTTTATCGGTGGATTGCATCATCGTCCATACAACCTGTACACCTGCATCATGGGGGATGCGGGTGTACAGGCTCTCGTCGTCCACGGACGCTTGCGAATAGGCTTCCTGCCACTGGAAATCCTGAACGAATCTCAACACGTCGCCCGTGTCCTTCAAATAAGAGGGCATCTCAGAGAAGGGAGGCTTGAGAGACCAATCCACATATTTGGATAAGAATTAATTGACATTCCCCCTCCCTGCCACAATGGGGCAACACGGAGGGGGGTCACTACCTTGTGGACTTTTTAGGGAGCAGATACCACTTTGGTCTCTTAGGGTTGAGGGACATGAGGCGTTCAGCCAGTTTAGCATCTATATCTCCACTTTCAACTTTACTTCTCAAAAGTGGTTCATAAACGGTCCTGTCTCCTAGTTGACGCATTTGGCTTCGGTGGTGTATTGGTCAGCCGACCAAACCACAACACTGCCTCCTTTGTCAGCCCTTGACACTCTGAGCTCTGTGTGTTCACTCACCAATCTAACCCTTCCTTTTCACTTTGAGATACATTTTCATTAATTCTGGGCTTTAACTTCCTTAGCCACTGCTCTCTGAAATAAGTCAAGTGGACTGCCTGTCACCAGAGGGGGATTAAATGAGGATGGTCTTCCGCCAGCAAAAATTTCTGAATTCGGTTCAACCTTGCTAGCTGGTTATCCAGCTGTGAGGTAAGCTAACATCCTAGTGCTAGTGATTTCAGCTTCAGTGACAGTTCACCGGGCAGAAACCAAGGGGACCTGCAGTATTTTACATGGAGTAATGTGATCAGATGAAATTTGTGATCGGGCAGGATTGGTGGGACAAAAATTATGTAAATTGATCTTCCTTATAGCATAAAAGAGGTCTACCTCAAATGATTTGTAATCAAATTGTTCCATCAATCCAAAATGTAAACCTTTGGAGAGTGCAGCAACATTGTTGTTTGGGAAAGGAGTATCAGTAAGATTAATCACGACCGTATCCTCTTCTAGTCCCTCCACGAAACCCCCTTCTGTTTTTGATGGTATTTGCGCTATTGCCTTCCTTGTTCTCCTTCCCCATGGTGTCCTCCGCCTAAAGGGGTTTGTCGGGGTGTAATGGCATTTGTACCTTCACGGGTGGTCTCATCTGAGACACTAGTGTCAGTCTCAGTGGTCCAAATGCCCTGAATTTGTCTTTTTCTGTAAGATATCCTTCTGCTGTTCCTAGGTCCTCTATTCTACTCTGGCTCTTCTGCATATTCCAAATGAAAATGTTGTTGGTATCCTAATCACATTTATCCCTTAGGAATTTTTCTCTCTTCAACTCCTTGATCTCTTTTTTTTTTTTTTTTTTTGAGTTTTAAACAGTTTATTGTCATTAACCAAAGGTACATGTTATATAACAACCAAAGTTACATTCTTTACCACCGTAAACTGATATGTATATACCCAACCCACTCACCCCCCCCCCCCCCCTATTCCGTTGCCAAGGCGAAAGAAAAGAAATATATATAATTATAAATAAGATAATAAATATTACATTAAATATTATATTTTAACAGAATCTTAGTCATCTGGCCAACATCCCCAAATTTGGGAGAATACATTACTACATCCTCTCTTACTATATATTGCCTTGTCCCATGATATGACTCTTTCCATTTTTAATTTATACTCTGCGAGGGTCGGGGGGTCTAGATTCTTTCCAACTTTTAGCGATGAGCACCCTAGCATTTAAGAGTAACCTGCTCAGGGTTATCTGAGTGCTTGGTTCAAGGCCAAGACCTTCAACATACCCAAGAACACAGATTCCTAGGTCGGCTGGTACCCTGATCTTAATCTTTTCCTCTATAAATTTCAAAATTATAGACCAATAGGTCTGTATACTTGAGCATCTCCATAGCATATGTTCAATGTCCGCATCCAAGTGGTGACACCGTGGACATCTAGCATCTTGCCCAGGGCCATACTTAGCTATTAAAGAGGGCGACTGGTATGATCTGTATAAGATGTATAACTGAGATAGGCGAGGGCCTTCTCCTAATGATTGCTTGGTTACTGATTTTAACACAGACCTCCACTCTAAGTGATCTAATCCAGATACTGATTGCCACTTAATGAAAGCTGGTACACTATATGACTCAACTATGTGTGACAGAAGTCTCTGGTAGATTTTTGATGTTGCCCCTTTTGATCCCTGTTTACCCAACATTATATCCAATATAGCATCATACTTAATTTCTAAGGGTGTTTGTTTATTTTGAGCATGGAGTGCATGTCGTAGCTGGAGATATTGATAATGGAGCTTTTGAGGTAATTGGAAATACATTATGCATTGTTGATGAGATTTAATAACTCCATTATCATAAAAATCCACCAACCGACTTGCTCCCGCCTGTCTCCATCTATCAAACCCCTTTAATTTATTCAACTCCTTTAGTTTGTTATAGCCCCAAATTGGAGTGTATTGATGTATACAATCTATCCCACAGATACGTTTAACAGTGGTCCAGGTCTTTCCCATTAAATACAGTGTGGGGAGGAGATCTTTAATTTTCCTTTCGAAGCCATTCTCTAAAGACAATAAGATATTGAGGGCAGAAAGAGTACTGGATATCATCCGAGCCGTACTGCCGCCAAGATCCGGGCTATCGGAGTTCTCAAAATGTTTGCATTGAGCAGCCAAGAAGAAAGCCCAAAGGTTTGACAATGCGAGACCTCCCTCGTTTTTTAAACGTTGTAAGTTCAACAATTTCAGTTTCGATTTCCTGCCCCTCCAGATCAGCTCCCGCAATTGGGAGTCAATCCGCTTAAACAGTCGATGGTAGCCAAATGGGGGAGTTTTGTAATAGATGTAAAATTTGCGGTGTAACTATCATTTTTATTAAATTTATTCTACCTACAGGACTTAGCGGAAGTTTCCCCCATGCTTTGCATTTAGATTTTAATTTATTAAGTACTGGATTAACATTCAGGGGCACAAAATCTTTTGCGTTGGTTGTTACTTCTATACCAAGGTATTTAATTTGGTTCACACAGTGTAAATAATTGTATCCTTCTATGTGGACCTGTGTTGCTGTACGATCTAGTAGTAATAAAAAGGATTTCTCCCAGTTTACCACTATCTCCGTCAATTCTCCATAGTGAGTTAGGACCCCCATGGCATTCCTTAGTGACGACTCAGTATCATTTAAAAAAAAGTAATGCATCATCCGCATACAGAGCAGTTTTGCTTGTATAATCTCCATATTGAAATCCAGATATTCCGGGAGAGCAGCGGATATGCTCCGCTAGGGGTTCCATCACAATGGCGAATAATTACGGGGACAGGGGACTCCCCTGCCTTGTCCCACGGGAAAGAGAGAAGCTATCTGAACTTTGCCCATTTATTTTTATGCGGCCCAGGGGTCCTTTATATAATAATTGTATCCAAGATACAAACCTTGGGCCAAAGCCCATCTCCTCCAGAGTTGCCCAGAGAAAGGGCCATTCCACTGAATCAAAAGCTTTTTGAGCATCTAGTGAAAAGATGGCCCTGTCTCTGGGCGAGTCCGAAGGAATCTGTAGGCTCAAGAACAGATGGCTGATATTGGTTGTGGTGGATCTAGTTGGAATAAATCCAGTTTGATCGGGGTGTATCAAATTTGAGATTACCTTATTTAATCGGCCTGCTAGGATCTTAGCGAGTATTTTAATGTCATTGGTAATAAGGGAGATCAGGCGGTATGACTCGGGACTTTGATCGCTAGTTCTACTTCCTCCATAGTCAATGGGGAATCTAAATATTCCCTCTCGCAAACAGATCATTTCTTTAGAGACACTTCTCCCAAGATTTTTTTTATATCAGCGTACCTCATTGTACTCTTAGATGAATAAAGAGATGTGTAAAATTGCAGCATCTCCATTATCTCCATAATACCAGCTTCATCCTCTATAACCTCACCCCTCTGGTTTTTAAGTGATAAGATATTGGAGGATGAGTTTTGAGCCTTAATAATCTTGGCTAGCATATGCCCTGCCGATTCACCCTCAGCATAAAACTCCTGTTTATGCTGAAGAAGTCTATTATTAGCTTCTTGCAGGAGATAAGCCTTCAGAGAACTTTGTGCTGTGCTTAGGGTCAATCCCTTTTCTTCAGAGGGATCCCCTACAAAATCTGCCTCAGCAAATCGTATTGTATCGCGTAAGGTATCTAGTTGAGCTATTTTATTACGTTTTTCCCAAGCCAGACGCTTGAGCCTCTAAAAAAACGCCTTCATGCTTTCCCATACTAGTTGCTTGGGTGCCATATTGTCATTGAACAAAAAGTATTCCTTGATCTGCTCTAGGATAGAATTATCATTATCCATTATAAAAAAAACAGGAAGGAGTAAACTTCCAGAAAATTAGGCCCTTGTTAATTATTTTGAAATCAAAAAGAGCACAGAGTGATGAGTGGTCCGAAATGGACCGAGCATCATAGTAGATCTTTGATGAGTATATATAAGTAAAATGATTCCCTATTGCTAGATCAATTCTTGAAAGAGACAGGTACGATGCAGAGCAGCAGGAAAAATGCCTAACCCTTGGGTATTTATATCTCCATAAATCCATCATGCCTGTTTCCTTAATAAGGACACCCAATGAGGAGAGTTTAGGCTGTATACTGGCGCTCTGCATCGTACATCTGTCCAGTTGACAATCTATCACATTATGAAAATCACCCATTAGTAGTATTGGGATATTAGAATATGTAGAGACAATTGATAACACTTTACCCAAAACACTAGCAGAGTTTGGCGGGGGAATATAGATGTTTACCAATACCATTTTCACATTATGTATAGTGCAAACAATAATTACGTATCTCCCCTTACCATCCTCATACCTCTTCAGAAGACTAAACGGGAGTCTATAATGTACCAAAATACTCACACCTCTATAAATATTCGAATAGGTTGAGTGAAACGCGGCTTGTATCCAGGGTCTATTGTAATATGAAGACGGTCAGGGGTCAGATGCGTCTCCTGTAAACAAAGCACATCCACTTGAGACTTTAAGAAATAATTAAATACAACATCTCTCTTTGTTTTATTCAACAATCCCCGAATATTCCAACTTACAATTAATGCAGCCATTCTTTAATTAGGAAAAAAAAAAAACACCCTGACAACGTCCCACACCCAAACCCGACCTCTTCTATAAGAGGTAATGGAGGCATTTCTAATTACCTAACCCTACTACTAACGCAAAAAGCACACCCCCCAGTCTCGCACCCACCCATATAATAAGCCAAAATAAGAGTAGATTACATCTCTATTCTATAATTCCATAATGCCCCGTGTTACTTATAATACTGCATATTCTGTTCAAAAGCCAGCCCCACTAATCGCCTCCCCGTCACAATACAATAAGTGATTTCTTGCTTATTCTCTATCAGTTCGGGCCAATATTTACGAATTTTGTTTTAGACGCATTTCATTAGTATCCAGCCAGTCACTAGCGTCCTTTGGGTTATCAAAGAAATGGGTGCTGTCAAAGGCCACAACTCTCAGGCTTGCCGGATACAACATTGAGTATGATAGTGATAGAGAACGCAGTCTCTTCTTAATGTCACTGAACTTCAGTCTTAGCTTAACTTCTGAAGTCCGAATATAAAGAGATTCGTGAGCCATTATATTGTAGGTTAGCGCTCTTTCTAGCCTTCCGTAATATATTCTCTTTATCCCGAAAGTTTAAGAGTTTTGCGATTATAATGCGGGGAAGACGACCAGGAGGTAGCGGTCTAGAGGGAAGCCGATGGGCTCGCTCCACTGCGAATATAGCAGACAGTGATTCGCGTCCAAACTGAGCTATAAACCAACTCTCAATAAATTCTGCCACATTACTTCCCTCTACTTTTTCTGGAAATCCTATAAAGCGAATATTATTTCTACGCAGGCGATTTTCAATGTTGTAAATTTTCAATGCTGCAGAGTTGATATCCTGCGTAGATTTAACAATCGCCCCATCACAGTCAGTCAACTTAGTTTCCACCCTAGTGATGCGTTGCTCCACCGCGGTCACTCTAGTGGAGATATTTTTTATGTAATTACGTATCACAGATATGTCTTGCTGTACGTGGCCAATCTGAGTAAATAAGCCTGTAATTGCTAAATATATATCCCTTAAAGTTGGCTCTTTTGTCGGCTGTACTTTGTCCACATATGCAGATAAATCACTCTCTGCTTCAATGCTAGAAACCGTATTGCCCCCTGCTCTATGATTTGCGGTTCCCGGGCCTGTTGGTCCTGCAGATTCCACAGGGTCCTGTTCTAAATAACAGTCCCCATCATGTTGATAGGAGAGTTGGTTTTCAGTTTTATCTGATACAGGTGTAGATGTCTTCTCAATGCCTTCAGTGCTTATCAAGCCCTGTTGATGGCAAATCTCAAAATTGAAGTATTTCCCACTAGCTCTCCTATTCCCTTTAAGATCTAGTTGTTCAAAGGAGACCTCTGCCAGTGCTGCCTCCTGTATAGCCAAAGCTTTGGCGAATGCCTTAGCCCTTCTTTTGGCCGCACTAGCCATTTCAGTGTACTGTATACTCCGATTGCAATTGATATATGGGCGGTCGGCTAACAGTTTTTATTACACTGTTCCTTAAAGAAATGGAGTAACAAGCCTGTGCCGATTACTGCGCTCACTGCCTATGTGCGCTTCTCTCAATAGTTCGCGGGCACAACCTGTATATACACTACTCAGTAGTCCGTGATCCTGAGATACAGACTTTATATATGCAGCGTCTGGTGCCCCCCAGGCCACAGTCTCTATATGTATGTAGCGTCTGGTGTCCCCCGGCCACAGTCTCTACATGTGCGGCACACAATAGTCCCCAGACACAGTCTTTATACAGTCCCAGCCGTCGCTCTGGGGTCCTGTCTTGTGTCCTGTCTGTCCGCACCGCAATCCAGTCACAGCTCTCTGCTTGGAATATGGCTGAACTTTCTGACATTCTTGTCCTCAATTCAGTTTTAGATCTACATAGATCCTCAGTAATATCATTGTATTCAATTCTGCTCTGTTCCAGCACTAATCCTACCAGAGTGAGCACATGAGCCTGGTGAGCTTCCTTCCATAATTTACCAAATCTGCCATTATCTCGGAATTGAGAGGGAAGCTGCCCACACTGCAAACACAACAGCTGCTTAAGTAAAGGTAGATAGGGAGGTTACTATTTTTCAGTAAGAGAACTAATCACATGCCGAACAAAGTATGTGGTATACTTTATTTTATACGAGTGTCAGGTACTACATAGGAAAGACCATCCGTCAACTCCGTATCAGAATACGAGAACATCTACATTCCATTCAAACAGGCTCAGGAGCCCCATGGCTAATCGAACATGTGAGGGAAGTGCACAGTGGCAACACAAGAGGACTCAAATTTGGAGGGTGGGAAGTAATTAGACAAGCAGGAGCAGGCTGTGACAAGAATACTTTATTGCTACATGCTGAGACCTATTGGATCATGCGCACAGAGGCACTTGGACCCACAGGTCTCAATGACAGAATAGAAATGTCATCACTCCTCTAAAGGCCAAACATTTGAATAATGTCCCCTGCATATGTATATAGGTCTGTTATGTTCTAGTAGAATCCTGCTTTCAGTCAATAGCGAGGTTTTGGTCTTCACCAGCCGTATTCATTTTCTATTTTGCTTTCTTTTTGTTCCTTTCCGCAATCCGTAGTGCTACTAATCACATGACCGGGTTTTCCCTTTATTTACTAGCTGCATGATGGATACGAGGCCGGAAGAAGCGCAACCAGCGCAAAATCAGACGGCAGTCTCCTCTGCAGCGGGTCTAACACCGGAGACGTCCGTGAGAGCCGATACAGCCAAGCTGTTCCACTGAAGCCTAGCAGTGAGTGTGGGTAACCGCTTTTCTTTTTTGAGCATAAATAAGCGGGATTTGGTTAAAAAAAAATTGTGTACAGAAAGTGATAGTCGTATGATCTGACCATTTAATAGATTCTATAGTAGAGTCAGCCAAAATTTCTAGGTAGGGATGTTCAACCAAAAACATGTCCAGTATCGAGTACATGTTGTGGGTAGGGGAATGATGAGTATAATCTCTCTCATTAGAGTGCATTATATGCCAAACATCATATAATTCTGCTGACCATAATAAGTTAGCGAGTGTTGGAAGATGGAGTATGCTGTAGAGTGGTAATATCTCAATTAGGATCAATGACTAGATTAAAATCCCCACATACATCAAAGGGCCCACTTTGAGTTGTGAGGCCATTTTTATTGTGTGGCGTATAAAATGCAACTGACCTTGGCTGGATGCATATAAAGACAGAATCGTATAAGGTACATTATTAATGGAGCAGACTAAAAGGACAAAACGACCATTAGGGTCAGAGACCGTTTTAGACAGAGAGAAAGCAACAGTGTTCCTGACTGCCATTAAAAAAAACCCTAGACTTGAATGAAAAATGTTAATGAAATATATAAGGGTAGGACTGATGTTTAATACAATATGCGTCATTCATAAGCAAATGGGTCTCCTGAGCACAGATAACATCCCCTGCTAAAGATAAATCTTCTTTCCAGAAGACGGCTCTTTTATGTGGACAATTAAGACCATTCACATTTAAACTCACTAACTTGATAACCATAAAGAACTTGTAATAAAGAGAAAACAAAGCTAGGTATCATATAAGGAAAGGACCCTATGCACCTCCCAACCAGCACATATGGGTCATAATGGTATGGGCAACGCATGAAAGACACAATGATATGTATCCACCAAAAATACATAAAAACTGTGGAAACAGTAAATATTAAACATACAGCATCTAGAGAAAAATACTGAAAAAGGGTGAGAAACCATGGCAAAAGCCAAAATGCACAGGTCCATGCCAAAGCCAAACAGAGGTAGGACATATCCGCTCATGTATAAATAGAGCAAAAAGAAGCACAAAAGTCACCTTACAGTGGACCAATCATCCCGAACCTTGAGGGCTGAAGGGGGTTGAGAGTCCCAAGGGAGCTCCAGTGGGATTGTTCAGCGTTGCAAAAGGTAGTGGCCTTCCTACAGGAACTGGACGACTGATATCTGGTTATTCCTACGGATGAGAAAACGGACAGTAAAATCCCATCTGTATTGGATCTTCGCTTCACGAATGGCATTAGTGACGGTGAAAATTCCTGCGTAGTTGGAGAGTGGCAGCAGACAAACCAGTAAATAGGGACAATTGATGGTACATAGCAGGCAGACCATCATTCCTGTGGACCAGTTCCATGAGGCACTTCTTGGTAGAGAAAAAATTAATCAGCGCCAAAACTTCTAGAGGCACAGAATCATCCAGGTGCCGGGGTCGGGGGACACGGTGGGCACGGTCCACCTCCAACTCCTGAGGTGAACATGATGGCAATACAGTCTCCAGCAGAGTGAGGGCATATTGCATTATGTCAGCTGGAGGGTCCAACTCAGGAATTTTCACATTGTTGCGGCGGCTGCGGTCCTCTAGGTCAGAGACCTTAGCTTTGAGGGCCGCAATGTCATCTTCTGCCGTGTTTAAGGTCAATCAGAGTATTGTGGGAAACAGCAAATTCCCCAAATTTGTTTTCGATATGATTAACCCTGCTTCCCAGGTCATCTACAGCAAGGCAGCATATTTACTGAAATCAAAAGCTATTCCAATCAAACTTTTAACAATATTTTAACTTTTTAAACATTTTAACAGGTCAAGTTACATTTTAACTTAGGACCCCTTATTTGATAGCAGCTTCACAAGTCTTGCATCCACTGAATTGTGAGTTTTTGGACAGTTTCTGCTTGAATTTGTTTGCAAGATGTCAGAATAGCCTCCCAGAGCTGCTGTTTGGATGTAAACTGCCTCCCACCCTCATAGATCTTTTGCTTGAGGATGCTCCAAAGGTTCTCAATAGGATTGAAGTCAGGGGAGGATGGAGGCCACACCATGACTTTCTCTTTTATTCCCATAACAGCCATTGGTGCAGAGGTATTCTTTGCAGCATGAGATGGTGCATTGTCATGCAGGAAGATGATTTTATTACGGAAAGCATAGTTCTTCCTTCTGTACCAGGGAAGAAAGTGGTCAGTCAGAAACTCCACATACTTGGCAGAGGTCATCTTTACACCTTTGGAGACCCTAAAGGGGCTGACCAGCTCTCTTCCCAGGATTCCAGCTCAAAACATTACTCCACCACTGCCTTGCTGACGTCGCAGCCTTGTTGGAACAGGGTGGCGTCCACCAACCATCCACTACTCCATCCATCTGGACCATCCAGGGTTGCACGGCACTCATCAGTGAACAGGGCTGTTTGAAACTTAGTCTTCATGGGGGACATTTACTAAACTAGTCTATTCTGGGTATGCCTATAGACCAGCGTATGTGGTAGTCTCCTGTCTATTGTGCTCCTAATTTATCAAAGGTCTCACAGCCCTTGATAAATTCTGTGCTCAGACTTCGGGGTCTACAGCTTAAACTGCATTTAGACCTGCTCCAACATGGTCTGACATTTCAGCGTATTTTGTCGCACAAAAGTCGCACTTGATAAATTCAGCACCAATGCATTTTCCAATGCATTTCCGTCTAAAATAGACTTGCATGCATCATGTTCTAAAAATCCTCTAGAGCAAAAGTCGCTGAAAAGTCGCACATATTTAGACTGCGACTTTCTGTGAGACAAATTTAGACAGGAAATACGAGTCTAAATCCTTTGATAAATCTCCCCCCATGTATTTTTCTGCCCAATGCAGGCATTTCTGCTTGTGAGCATTGGTTTGTGGTGGCCGAATAAAAGGTTTATGCACAGTTGCAAGACAGTGGAGGACTCTACACCTTGATGTCTGTGGGACTCCAGAGGCACTAGCAGCTTCAAATATCTGTTTGCTGCTATGTAATGGTATTTTAGCAGTTGCTCTCTTGATTCAATGCATGGATCTGGCAGAAATCTTCCTCAATGTGCCTTTATCTGCACGAACCCTTCTGTGCTCTGAATCAGCCACAAATCTCTTAATAGTGCGATGATCACGCTTAAGTTTTTGTGAAATATCTAATGTTTTCATACCTCGTCCTAAGGCACTGAACTTTGGGTACCTTTGCCCGATAATCCGGATCTCGTCTCTATCGTGGCTCTCCAGTCGCAGCAGTTGGCCCAGCAGGCGCAACAGTTAAATCAGTTGTCCGCCATGTTGCAGCAGTTGCTTTCTGCCCAGCAGCAACCACAGCAGCCACAGCCTCCTCCTGCTCCTGTTTTGCCTCTTGCTCCTGCAGTCGCCTCGGGACCCAAGTTCCGTCTGTCTCTTCCCGAGAAGTATGAAGGGGATCCCAAGTATTGTCGTGGATTTATGTCACAGTGCTCCATGCACATTGAACTAATGGTGGAACAGTTCCCAACGGAACGAGCCAAGGTGGTCTTTGTCGTCAGTCTCTTAACTGGAAGGGCCCTGGCCTGGGCAACTCCACTGTAGGCGAGTATGCCATCCGTTTCTGTACCCTGGCATCAGAACTATCTTGGAATAATGAAGCTCTTTGCGCACAACTCCACAACTCCACTGTAGGTGAGTATGCCATCCGTTTCTGTACCCTAGCATCAGAACTATCTTGGAATAATGAAGCTCTTTGCATCACTTTCAAAAGAGGTCTTTCTAGCCACATTAAGGATGCCGTTGCTGCCCGGGAATTGCCTTATACACTGAATGATCTCATACACTTGGCCTCTCGGATTGATATCTGAGTCTCTGAACGACGTGAGGAAGAAAGTCAGGAAAGGGACTCTGCATGAGCTCGGCGCTTTCCTCGCCTGGCATCAGTCTTCTAGCAACCACCACAACCTTCTACGTAGCCTCCCGCAGTGGAGGCTATGCTGGTGGATCGGTCTTGCCTGACTCTGCAGGAAAGAATTCGCCATAGCGCTGAGAATCTTTGCCTCTACTGCGCCAGTGCAGATAATTTCCTCAGAGATGGTCCTCTGCATCCACAGGGAAACGCTCACACCTAGGGAATGTGGGAGAGGCCTCCCTAGGTGTGAATACCTCCTCTTCACGCTTGAATTTGATGGTCCAGCTTTCTCTACCCTACAAAAGAGACTATTTCCGTGCTTGCCTTCCTGGACTCTGGTTCCGTGGGAAATTTTATTGCTGCCTCCATAGTACACAGGTATTGTCTGCCGATGTCCCGCCTTTTGAAGCCTTTGTACATCTCTTCGGTCAATGGAGAAAAACTGGAATGTACTGTCATATTCCGTACTGAACCCTTATCTATGCCGGAGTCTCGCATAAGGAGAATTTGTCCTTCTATGTACTTCCTCATTGCACCTCCGCTCTTCTGCTTGGCCTACCTTGATTGCAACTCTTTCATCTAAGTTGGAGCCGCCTTCTACTCCTCTGCCTG
This sequence comes from Hyla sarda, assembly GCF_029499605.1. Lineage (NCBI taxonomy): Eukaryota > Metazoa > Chordata > Amphibia > Anura > Hylidae > Hyla > Hyla sarda. Next base: position 69,308,338 of record NC_079190.1, read on the forward strand.
GATTGCCCTAGTTTCTTCAGGACTTTGATGACGTCTACAGTGTGAAGTATGCTGATGTTTTACAACCTCATCATCCTTACGATTGTCCTACAGACTTATTGCCCGGGACCACACCTCCTCGGGGTAGAATTTACCCCTTGTCTAGTCCCAAAACTCAGGCCATGTCAAAATACATTCAAGAAAACCTTCAAAAAGGCTTTATCAGGAAATCTACTGGAGCCGGATTCTTCTTTGTGGAAAAGAAAGTCGGCTCTTTGCGACCTTGCATTGATTATCGTGGCCTGAATAAAATTACTGTCAAGAAATGCTTTCCACTTCCATTGACGTTGGAATTATTTGATCGTCTGCATGGAGCGAGTATCTTCTCAAAACTTGACCTTCGTGGAGCATATAACTTGATTCGCATACGAGAAGGTGACGAATGGAAGACTGCCTTTAATACTCGTGATGGACATTTTGAGTACCTTGTGATGCCATTCGGACTCTGTAATGCTCCAGCAGTCTTCCAGGAGTTCATCAATGATATCTTCCATGACCTTCTATACTCCTGTGTCGTAGTCTATTTGGACAACATTCTTATCTACTCGCCCAATGTTCAAACTCATAGTTCACACATCCGCATGGTTTTACAACACCTCTGAGACAATCATCTCTATGCTAAACTGGAGAAGTGTATTTTCTGGGTTATATCGTTACTAGTCAAGGTCTTCAAATGGATCCTAACAAATTGTCTGCTGTACTGGATTGTCCACGACATCCGGCTTAAGAGCTATTCAGCGCTTCCTCAGATTTGCCAATTACTATCGGCAATTTATTCCTCATTACTCCACCTTGATAGCGCCCATTGTCTCTCTCACCAAGAAGACTTCTAATCCTAAGGTTTGGACTCCAGAGGCTGAAGAGGCTTTCAAACAGTTAAAGTCTGACTTCGCTTCAGCACCTTTTGGAGGTGGATGCTTCTTCTGTCGGAGTTGGTCCTGTCTTGACGCAAAAGTCTTCTAAAGGAAGAATCATAACCTGCAGCTTTTTCTCTAACACCTTCTTCTACTATTGAAGACCGCAAACTTCTGGCAATAAAGCTGGATTTGGAAGAATGGCATCATCTCTTGGAGGGCTCTGTACATCCGGTTACTATATATTCTGACCACAAGAACTAGCTCTATCTCAAGACTGCCCATTGACTCAATCCTCGGCAGGCCCGCTGGTCACTGTTCTTCTCCAGATTTGATTTCTACATTCACTTCCATCCAGCAGAGAAGAATTTACAAGCAGACGCTCTTTCCAGGTCTTCTGATGTTCTTGACCTAGAATCTCCTCCTCGGCATTTTATTCCTCCTGAGTACCTCATCTCTGCAGCGGCAGCAAGTCTACAGCACCTACCCTCTGGAAAAACTTTCGTATCACCCCTTTTAAGATTGCGAAATGGGGTCATTCCTCTCTCCTGGCAGGTCATTCCGAAGTCCGCAAGTCCTTGCAGCTCATCTCGTGACAGTATTGATGGCCTAGTTTAAAACGGGACGTTGTTGATTTTGTCCGTTCTGGTTCGGTCTGTGCCCAGGACAAGACTCCTTGTTCTAAACCTGAAGGTCTCCTACACCCCTTGTCAGTCCCAGAGCTCCCCTGGACTGATATTCCTATGGATTTCATAACTGACCTTCCGTCTTCTGGCGGCAATACGGTCATCTGGGTGGTAGTGGACCAATTTTCTAGAATGGCTCATTTTGTGCCTCTGCCCGGGCTTCCATTTGCAACGCAGCTTGTTAAGCTTTTCCTTTGCCACATCTTCCGCTTACATGGATTTCCTTCTCATATTGTAAACATTTTTTCCTCGTGGATTGGGAAGGATTCGGGCCAGAGGAGAGGTCTTGGGACCCGCAGGACAACATCCTGGACCGTGACCTCATTCAGAAATTCTTGTACTCCAAAAAGAGGGGGAGACCTAATGGGGGGGGGGGGGGGTACTGTTATGGTGAGCGCTCTGGTCCTGCCCTCCGACCGTGAGCGCTCACCTCCCCTCTCTCCCGGGCGGGCTGTGATTTGCATGGCAGGATGTGCCTGTATGCGAATCTCGACCCACTTCTCACCTGCTTCCGCTCTGTTCTCTCATTCCCAGCGCATACGCCCCCACGTCCTAGGTCCCGCATGCACTGGCTTCTTGACATTTAAAGGGCCAGTGCACCATTGATTGGTGTCTGGTCCTTCTGCCAGATTATTTAAGGCAGCTCCGCCACTTCCTTCCTGCCGGATCTTCAGTGCCCCATAGCCTGAGATTAAGAGTTTCTATTGTTCTGTTGCTTTGCCCGTGTTTTATGACCCTTCCGCTACGTTAATTGACTATTCATCCTTGCCACCTGCCCTGACCTTTCTGCTAAGTCCAACTACGCCTCTGCCTCATCCTTCTGTAACTCATCTCACCCAGCTACCTATGTGATCGAGTCGTATCGGTGGTAGCGACCAGGGTGTCGCCTGCCACAGCAAGCCCATCCTGCCTTGCAGCGGGCTATGGTGAAGACCAGCGGCACCTTAGACTCCAATCTCTGATACGGTCCCTGTCATCTGCCACACACAGGTCAGTGGATTCACATCCAGCATTGTGACACACACCTTTAGTAGTTTTTCCTTAAATTGGGCTCACCTGGCAATCTAATTATCACAAGTGTCCGAGATTGTTTTCAGTGATCAAAAGAGCCCTGAGACACAGTGCCATCCATGAGTTAAACTGAAAAACAAAATATGTACTTTATGACACTTAAAAATGTTTTGCATAATAATTTGGAACAGGGTGTACTACTACCCCCATCATGGAACAGAGTAGTACAGGGGCTGAGGGATTGATCACACCAGGTCTCACTTTTGAGACCCGATGCAATCAGAAGTTATTAACCAGGGGAGTGGGCAGCATGCTCTGCCCCCCTGTGATATTGCCCCCTGGTGCGCTTCTATACATATGGTCACTGTAGCGCGTCTGGGAAGCCGGAGAATGCAGCGCAATACTTTCCTGGCTGCCAGTGTAGTTCACAATCACGATCCTCATTGATCCTTACTCTGTGCCGCCCATTCAGGGCTCCCGGCGGGATATTTGAAAATGAAAGTAAAACACACTATGTACATCGCAGGGGAGCGGTGCATGCCGCCCGCTCACCTGGTTAAAACCTTCTGATTGCATCGGGTCTCAGAAGTGAGACCCGCTGCAATCAATCCCTCAGTCTCTTTACTACTACACCCAACATGGAACAGGTTTCATGATGGGGGTAGTAATACAAGCACTAATGTAGCCTCCCCAGTGGCCCGCAGACTCCCCCAGCTGGGGAAACTACTACTCCCATCATGGAAAGGAGCCTGTTCCATGATGGGAGTAGTAGAAGTCCTGGCAGTGGGAGTCTGTAGGCAGCTTATACTAACGGATGAAAAACTGATACAAAAGGATGCCATTAAATGACATCCCTTTATATCAGTATGCATCCATTAGTAGAATGGTCCGTTTAGGATGCAATAACGGGAGAAAATCTGGACGGGGGATAATGGCCATGTGAACCTAGCCTATTAGCAAAAATGGGTTAACTTTAAACTTAGTAAATGTTTTCCAATGTTTCAGATTCTATAAGCCAGAATTTCCTAACCAGTGTACCTCCAGCTGTTGCAAAACTGCAACTCCCAGCATGCTGGGAGTTGTAGTTTTGCAACAGCTGGAGGTTCACTGGTTGGGAAACACTGACTTAAAGCTTTCCCCACTATGCTGCATTGGTTCTTTATATTCTTCAGTAAGTTATCTATTCCCCTCGCTGTGTCATGTGAAATGCAACAAAATATTGATATTGAAGGCAGATGGGAGCTGGGTGGGACTTCCTTTAGTTCTGCTTTCCAAACATTCGTGGAAATTCACACCATGTTCTAGATTTTTTTTATTTTTGGGTTGGTCCCAAGCAGATGTGAATTCCTTCATTGAATAAGCTGCTGCTCCTCCCATTGGACACCAGTCCATGATTTCTTCACTATCCTTTCACTGCATACCTCCATCTCCAGGCACTCTGTCCCTGTCGCCTCTACTGAGCATTTGGATTAGACAATGTTTTTGTTTTTATGACTTTTTTTTGCAGTGTGTGTGTGTGTGCATGTTTATATGTGTGACTGTATATGTTATGATGAAACTTGGTACTCATGTTACTTATATGTCAACCAAAAATATAGCATAGTTAAAGAGGAATTCCAGGATTTTTATTTTTATTTTACTATGCTACAGGGGCTGTAAAGTTAGTGTAGTTCATAATATAGTGTCGTCACCTGTGTGTGACAGTTTTCTCACAATTCTAATGTGATTTTCACCATAATATTTATTTTTAACAGCATACAAAATTACTGTTGTCTCAGATTTTTCCCAGCTTGCAATGCGGCCGAGACCTGACTCACTAGTCAGCTGATGACAGGGAGCCTGTCTGCTTCAATGGGTGGAGCGATCGCTTGGTGGGAGAGAGATCAATATGCAACAGCTGTAGGCATCCTGATTGAAAACCACACTGATTTGAATGGATGCAGCTCATTTATGTTTCAGTGGGTGGGTTGGCTGTTGTGTGGGAGAGAGGAAAATTGAATTATGGGATTTGTAGGCAAAAGAAGAAAACTCAAACAGGAAATATCAGTTCACAAAAAGCTAGCCACAGTGTTATGGTAATCTCACAACATAGCCATTTAGCCCCAAGAAAAGCGCAGATCCTTCCTAAGCATGTCCATTACTGTCTGCCAGGTTCGTACTAAAATCACCTTATGGTGGATAACCCCTTTAAAGCGCAACTGTCATGAGTAAAGATCAGTGAATTTTTTAGAAATTCGATTCTGCGATTCGACGAATAAAAAAAAAAAAGTGATTCGATCCAAAATAAATTGTGGCAAATTTTTATTAGCAATGTATTTTAACCCTTTAAGGACCCAGCCCATTTTCACCTTAAGGACCCGGGCATTTTTTGCACATTTGACCACTGTCACTTTAAGTATTAATAACTCTGGGATGCTTTGACTTTTTATTCTGATTCCGAGATAAATTTTTCGTGACATATTCTACTAAATTTTTGTCAATACTTGCATCATTTCTTGGTGAAAAATTTGATGATAAATTTGAACATTTTGCATTTTTTAACTGTGAAGTTCTCTGCTTGTAAGGATAATAGACATCCCAAATAAATTATATAATGATTTGCATATACAATATGTCTACTTTATGTTGGCATCATAATTTAATTTACTTTATGTTGGCATCATTTAAAATCTGAATTTTTCAGGGACTGATTCAGTTTTGAAGTGGATTTGAAACGCCTTCATATTAGAAATACCCCACAAATGACCCCATTATAAAAACTGCACCCCTAAAAGTATTCAAAATGACATTTAGTAAGTGTGTTAACCCTTTAGATGTTTCACAGGAATAGCAGCAAAGTGAAGGAGAAAATTCAAAATCTTAATTTTTTACAATCGCATGTTCTTGTAGACCCAGTGTTTTAATTTTTACAAGGTGTATAAGGAGAGAAATCACCCTAAAATTTGTAATCCAATTTCTCTCGAGTAAGGAAATATCTCAAGTAAGTGGAGGAGCAACAATGGGATTTTGGAGAGTGAATTTTTCTGAAATGGTTTTTGGGGGGCATGTCACATTTAGGAAGCCACTTTGGTGCCAGAGCAGACAAAAAATGGCATACTATTTTGGAAACTACACCACAAAGAACGTAACAAGGGGTACAGTGAACCTTAACACCCCACAGGTGTTTGACGACTTTTCGATAAAGTTGGATGTGTAAATTATTATTATTATGGAAATACCCCATGTGTGGACGTCATGTGCACTGCGGGCGTACTACAACGCTCAGAAGAGAAGGAGTCACATTTGGCTTTTGGAAAGCAAACTTTGCTGAAATGGTTTTTAGGGGGCATGTCACATTTAGGAAGCCCCTATGGTGCCAGAACAGCAAAAAAAAAAAACACATGGCATACTATTTTGGAAATTACACCCCTAAAGGAACGTAACAAGGGGTACAGTGAGGCTTAACACCCCACAGGTGTTTGACGACTTTTCATTAAAGTCGGATGTGTAAATTAAAAAAAAATTTCACTAAAATGCAGTTTTTTCTCCCCAAATTTTACATTTTTACAAGGGGTAATAGGAGAAAATGCCCCCCAAAATGTGTAACCCCATTTCTATGAGTATGGAAATACCCCATGTGTGGATGTCAAGTGCTCTGCTGGCGCACTACAATGCTCAGAACAGAAGGAGCGCCATTGAGCTTTTGGAGAGAGAATTTGGGTGGAATAGAAGTTGGGGGTCTTGTGCGTTTACAAAGCCCCCCGTGGTGCCAGAACAGTGGACCCCCCATTTGACCCCATTTTGGAAACTACACCCCTCAGAGAATTTAATAAGAGGTGCAGTGAGCATTTACACCCCACTGGCGTTTGACAGATCTTTGGGACATTGGACTGTGCAAATGAAAAACTACTTTTCATTTGCATGGACCACTGTACCAAAAATCTGTCAGACACCTTTGGGGCATAAATGCTCACTATACCCCTTATTACATTATGTGAGGGATGTAGTTTCCAAAATGGGGTCACATGTGGGGGGGTCCATTGTTCTGGCACTATGGGGGCTTTGTAAACACACCTGGCCTTCAATTCCGGACAAATTTTCTCTCCAAAAGCCCAATGGCGCTCCTTCTCTTCTGAGCATTGTAGTTCGCCCACAGAGCACTTTACATCCACATATGGGGTGTTCTAACTCAGAAGAAATGGGGTTACGAATTCTGGGGGGCTTTTTGTCCTATTTTCCCTTGTGAAAATAAAAAATTTAGGGTAACACCAGCATTTTAGTTAAAAAATTCTTTTATTTTCCCATCCAACTTTAACGAAAATTTGTCAAACACCTGTGGGGTGTTAAGGCTCACTATACTCCTTGTTATGTTCTGTGAGGGGTGTAGTTTCCAAAATGGGGTCACACGTGGGTATGTAGTCTTTTACCCTTTATTTTGTGTTAGTGTAGTGTAATGTTTTTAGGGTACATTCACACGGGCGGGGGTTTACTGTGAGTTTCCTTCTAGGAGTTTGCACTGCGGTGGAAAAAATACCGCAGCTCAAACTTGAAGCAGAAAACTTGCTGTAAACTCGCCCGTGTGAATGTACCCTGTACATTCACATGGGGGGGAGGGGGCAAACTTCCAGCTGTTGCAAAACTACAACTCCCAGCATGTACAGATCACCGAAGGGCATGCTGGGAGATGGAGTTATGCAACAGCTGGAGCTACGCAGCTACAAATCCCAGCATGGCAAGACAGCCATTTTCTGTTCATGCATGCTGGAAGTTGTAGTTTTGCAAGATTTAGAGGGCCACGGTTTAGAAACCACCACACAGTGATCTCCAAACTGTGGCCCTCCAGATGTTGCAAAACTACAAATCCCAGTATGCCCAGACAGCAAACTGCTGTGTGTGCAGAGAGTTGTAGTTTTGCAAGATCTCGAGGGCCACAGTTTAGAGACCACTGCACAGTGATCTCCAAACGGTAGCCCTCCAGCTGTTGCAAAACTACAAATCTCAGCATGCCCACGTAGCAAACAGCTGTTTGGGCATGTTGAGAGTTGTAGTTTTGCAACATCTGGAAGGCTACAGTTTAGAGAACACTGTATAGTGGTCTCCAAACTGTAGTCCTCCAGATCTTGCTAGACAACAATTCAACGTCTTCCGTAGTCAGCAGGATCGCTGCATGCCGCACCAGGGAGAGGATCGCCTCCCGCCGATCGCTGCCATTAAGGGACCTCCACTGTCAGTCACACAACAGTTCCCCTCTTTTGCCCTGACTACCGTGGGTGGGCAGAAGGGGGGAACCAAACTTTAATCCCCCGCCCCGATCTGCTATTGGTATATAGCAGGGATAGGAGGAGTGGCACCCCTGCCACCTCACTCCTATCGCTTCAGGGGGATCGGGGGTGTCTTGGACATCCCCGATCCCCCTTATTTTCTGGGTCACCGGAGACCCGTAAGACCCAGAATCGCCGCAGAACGCTGGTCTGAATTGAATGCCAACAAGGGGGGGTCTCAAGACCCCCCCAGGGGTTTGCACAGGGTGCCTGCTGAACGATTTCAGCAGGCATCCTGGTCCGGTCCCCGTCCGGCCTTAAGTACCAGGGCATCAGGGCATACCTGTATGCCCTGGGTCCTTAAGTGGTTAATAATGTGTTTGATAAAGTGTGTGTGTTTCACTTTTTTTTTCTCTATTTTTTAAATTTTTTGGGTAGTACCACTACTCCCAGCATGGAACAAACTGTTCCATGATGGGACTAGTAGTACCTGTGCTAATAGATCGTCCTATCTATTGCAGAGATGCAAGAAAGCCGCCCGCATCTATACATTATACAGGATGAACGCAGCGGGTGTCAGAAGTGACACCCGGGGCGATCTATTAGCACAGGTACTACTACTCCAATCATGGAACAGTCTGTTCCATGCTGGGAGTAGTAGTACTACCTAAAAATGTAAAAAATAGAGAAAAAAAGTGAAACACACACTTTATGATAATGTATAGATGCGGCTGGCCGGCCGCACTTTTCTAGTCCCACTGTAGTATGAGTATATGCAATATATATACCTATTATTCATATTTCCCACAGAGAGCAGTGAGTGGCTGGAACCGTCTGGCCAGTCACAGCTCTCTGCGGGAAATATGAATAAGTGATGTGAATTCTATTCGCCTCAATGGCCGGATGGATTATAGTGCAGAGATGTGAGCGCAGGAGAAAGCCGCTCCATCACTGCAATAGAAAGGACAATCGCATCGGGTGTCAGGAGTGACAGCCAGGGCGATCTGTCTATTAGTACAGGTACTACAGCTCCCATCATGGAACATAAAAAATGTAAAAAATAGAGGGGGAAAAAAGTGAAACACATACACACACTTTATTAGACACAATATTAAAATACACTGCTAATAAAAAAAAAAAATGTAAAAAATAAATTATAATTTTTTTTAAATTATTGTCGGCTTAATTTCTAGGCCCCTGCCCGCCCACATAAATTGATCCCCTTTAAAACTTAACATTACCATTTTTTTTTGTCTTTAAATTTTCCGGAGTGGGCAGGGACCAGAAAATTCAGCTCTCAATATTAAAAATGAATGAGGAGTGCATTTCATAGTTTTGCATTTTTTTCAGTTTTTCATTCTAAATCATAACTTTTTTTATTTTCACTTTACTTTTTTAGCCCCATTTATTTTATTTTATTTTTTCGGGCAGTTAGATGTGTCAGAGATGAGTCGAGGACAGCGAGATCAGTAATATGTATAATACAGTACAGGGTGGGCCATTTATATGGATACACCTTAATAAAATGGGAATGGTTGGTGATATTAACTTCCTGTATGTGGCACATTAGTATTTGTGAGGGGGGAAACTTTTTAAGATGGGTGGTGACCATGGTGGCCATTTTGAAGTTGGCCATTTTGAATCCAACTTTTGTTTTAACGTAACTTTATTCTTTCATGAGTTATTTACAAGTTTCTGACCACTTATAAAATGTTAATAAAAAATACATTGGGGCTCAAGGTCTTGAACAAATGGCCATAAAATATAGATTTGGATAAAATAACTATTTATTAATATATATATATATATATATATATATATATATATATATATATATATATTAGTGAAGATTGGCGTCCCACAGGGCCCTTGTGATGACGCCGCTCCAACTAATTAAATATGACAATGACTAAAATTGTATTGTAAATGTATGAATATACAGATATTAAAATATGACCACTTAGTTCAAGTCTCTAGGGCAGTCACTTTGTAACAAGTTGAACAGATTTATACTGTAACAACAATATAGTATTTGATGGTTATAAACTGTGCAAGTGACACTGGCAATTATAACAGGTAATTTTGTATCTCACCACTCCCGGGTATACTAGGTTGCGGTCACCTCTGCGATCTCCTCTGTGATGCAGTCCTCGCAGTGAGTTTGTCCCCAGCTATCTCTCACAGCGTGAGGGGACACAACCGGAGACTCTGCCGTCTCCCACAGTGGTGGTGTTGGATGGTGGTTGGCACCTAGATACTACTCGTCAAGTGCTGGCACGTTGGTACCCCGGTGGTGATCCTATAGTACTAGCACAGTGATGGTATCGGTGGCAGTGGGCGCCGGATCGTGGAACTTCAGCGCCTGCAAGTGGCGTCAAGATAGCGGTCCTGCAGCTCTTACGCCAGGATGGTATTAGGTGGCGGTGGTCTCCAGATGGTGGTTCTGCAGCGCTTCCGCCAACAGGTAAGTGGCAGTGCTGGTGGCGTCCTCTTGGCAGTGAGGCGCGCGTCATAATAGTTAATTGATTGACAGTTGTCTCCGCTACTGTCTGGTTGCTTGAAAATATACTGGAACTGTATTTATTCCGTATGAAAGTGGTCTCAATAGTTAAAAGGGGACGCTGGACGCGTTTCAGGACTGTCCCAGTCCTTTCTTCAGCAGCTATACAAATCAAATATAGGGAATCAGTGTCGGTATATATACCTATAACTCCTCCTCTACCGTTCAATGACGTCAGATCCAGGGTAAACATTGTAGTACTTTGTGAATTTATCAATTCAACTGATAGTGACGTTGAAACACCAGTCACAGACATTGAAATTGATGTGTATATATATATATGAATCAGAGACAGCAAATAAAATTATATGTGTTTTTCATAAAATATAAATAACAATATGATGGGATATAAAAACTGTATAAAGTTATGATTATAAATATAGTAGTGTGTAAATATCAATATATAAATAGACATGATGGGAAATGTTGTAAAATAAAAATTCAGCTCTATATGCATTATAATATAAATTAGAGAAAATTACTATTTGTGCAGGCATACCAATTATATTAGAAGAGCAAAAGAATAAGGAGGCACTCACGTTTTTGTTGGGGTGACAGCAAGCTTCTTTATTTCAGGTGCGGCGTGCGATCATCGGCGTGGGACGCCAGACCAGTGCAGACAGAAAAAGCTACTATATTCAGGAAGCAAATAGACAGCTAAACGACAATAGATTCTACAAAAAACTTCTTTCCAACCCTTTAAGTAAAACCACAAGTAAATTACAGTCTTTATTACGTGTCTATACTGTAAAGGGGGTTCTATCTAAAAAAATGGCCGAAAAATTACTCCCTAAATCCCCTAGGGTTGCTCAGTGGTACTTCCTTCCTAAAGTACATAAAACATTAGAGTCCCCACCCGGACGACCAATTGTCTCCGGTGTGGGGACCCTAACCGAACCCATTTCAAAATTCGTGGACTGGTTACTTCATCCACTTTTATCTGAAATTCCATCCTTAGTTAAAGATACAAATGAGTTTTTGTTAACATTAGAAAGACTTTCATGGCCAGCAGACTGCATCCTTACAGGGGTGTGGAAATTAAAAAAAAAAAACTACTTGTCCAAGGGACTAAAGCGGAACACAATCTACTTGTCCCTCAAGAAAATCCACTTGTCCTGGCAGATAAAATAATTTCCACCAAAATAGTCTGATCCCCCCCCCCCCCACTAGACCACCAGGGATGGATATAAAATCCCTTTAGACACTGCTGACAGCGATGATCTAATGGTTTAATAGGCGATCGCAGTATGCCAGGATATTAGCAGCCGGAGAGCTGTAGCTCCTCTTACACCCGAGGGAAGCCCAGAAAAGTCTACATCTTATAAAAAATTTCTCATATGAAGTGACCAAAAATGAACAATTCTGGACTATTTTTTACATTTACACCGTTCACCGTTCGGTTTAATTAACATTATATTTTAATAGTCTGGACATTTCCACATGTAGCGATACCACTTATGTTTATTTTTGTACATTATTTTTATTTAAAGAAAATTCGAAACTTTTATTAGGAAAGGGGCTTATTCACATGTATACGCACTTTTTAAAATATTTTAATCACTTTTTTTCAGTCTCAATAGGGACTTATGTGTTACTGGGGGGGGGGTTCTGCTTCTCCAGTTTGTGTGCTGCATTTTGTGTCAGAAAATGCTGGAAGTTGCATTTAGTTACTAGATAACTACAACTCCCAGCATGCCCTGATACAGCCTATGGTTGTGTGGGTGTTGCAGCATGTTGCACTGTATAGGGTTATTGTGTAACATGCTGGGAGTTGTAGTTTTGGTTTGCGTCAGCTGCAGAGCCATAGTCTGTGTCAAGGAATACTGGGAATTACAGTTAGTAACTACAATACCCAGCATGCCCTGATGCAGCCTATAGCTCTGCAGCTGACACAAACCAAAACTACAACTCCCAGCATGTTGCACTTTATAGTTCTACAGTTTAGGTTATGGTCCAACATGCTGGGAGTTGTAGTTTTGGTTCGGGAGTGTTTGTGTGCATCCGTGGGGCTCTTGGTCGGCGGGCGGGTATGAAGGGGGCGGGATTCTGGGGGTGCGATTTAGTGCGGGTGCCACTAAAAATAAATAAAATTAGATGGCACAACTGCCCTAATGCCCGTCTGCTCCTATACAAAACATTTATGCATACACATATCATACATACACCAGCCACTGCCCCATATACATACACACACACACTCCCGCCACTGCCCCCCCCCCCCACATCATACATTACATACACACATACACTCACACCATACATATACACCATACATATGCACACATCATACATACACCTGCCGCTGCCCACCCCACATCATACATCACATACATACACATCACACTTAGACATCATACACACATCATACATTACATACACATCACACACAGACAGACATCATACACACATCATACGTTACATACATACATCACACTTAGACATCATACACACATCATACATTACATACACATCACACATAGACATCATACACACATACACTCACACCATACATATCCACCAGTGTTTCCCAACCAGGGTGCCTCCAGCTGTTGCAAAACTACAACTCCCAGCATGCCCAGGGCATGCTGGGAGTTGTAGTTTTGCAACAGCTGGAGGCACCCTGGTTGGGAAACACTGATATACACCATACATATGCACACATCATACATACACCTGCCGCTGCCCCCCCATCATACATTACATACACACATCACACATCCACTCAGACCATACATATACAACCACCCTTCCTGTCGCCGCCTGCATTCTTGGCCTCCTCACCTGAGCCGCCATGAGTGGACATCAGAGCTGTAGTCCCGGCCGGTGTGAGGTGAGATTTCCGTGCTCTCCTCTCTCCCCTCCCCCCTGCTCTGTGTTTTCCCCGTGCAAACTAGTAACCTCCCCGTGGTGGATTAGGTCCTGTCTAGACAGAGCAGGGGAGGGATAGAGCTGAGTGCGGGGGAGTGGGGAGCTGTGCACGGAGCTGTTTACATCCTTTCTCTCGCCGTGCTGTGTCTTCTGAGCTACGTCCATCCTCCGGGAGGGGAGATAAGGGGGCTCTGCGGTCAGCTGGAGGCCGCCGCCCCCTCCATACACTCCGAGCTGGTGTGACGTGTAGACTTCCATTGGCTCCTGCGCCTCACACCGACATTAAAGAAAAATAAGGGGGAAGTCTGTCTGTCCCTGCTAGCCCGATACAGGGCTAAATCTATAAACAATTCACCTGCCCGGCACCCAAAACTACTTGTCCCGGGCGTCGGGCTATAGGATTTCCACATCCCTGTCCTTACGTCTGTGGACATAGAAAGCCTCTATACAAGTATACCTCAAGATATAGCAGTAGAGGTTGTACGAGATTTCCTATCATCGTCTGACAAGAGTGAGGCATATATCGACTTCATCTGCGAATCCCTTGAATTCATTTTATCAAACAACTCCTTTAAATTCGGTGAACAATGGTTCACACAGACAGGAGGTGTAGCTATGGGGACTCCAGTGGCGTGTACACTGGCCAACCTATTCGTAGCCATGTTTGAGAAAAAATATATTTTTTCAGGTAAGAATAAACAATTGAAGTCGATAGCATGCTATAGACAGTTCGTGGATGACGTGTTCATTGTATGGACAGACACGGAGTCCGCCTTTGCGGACTTCGTGTCTGAACTTAACGCATCCAATGATATGAATTTAAAATTTACCAGCAAAGTAGGTGGCAAGGAACTAGAATTCTTGGATGTATTGTATGTATTATAATAGTCTAAAAACGAAGGGTTTTCGCAAGCCCACTGCCTACAACTCGTTGCTGCATTACGGGTCTTACCACCCTACACATGTAAAAAAAGCCGTCCCGTATGGACAATTTCTGGGTTTAAAAAGAGTGAATAGCAGCGACGAAGATTTTCTGTTGCAAGCATTGGACTTGAAAAAACGTCTATTAATTAGAGGATACCCAGAACCCATCCTTAATCAGGCTCTGGAAAGAGCTTTGAAACAAAAAAGAAGTGACCTTCTGAAAGGACAAAGATTTTACAACAAGAAAAACAGTGATCATAAAAAGGAGAAAACTCCCTCTTTTACCTTTTCTTTTCAATTCAGCCCGATGGCTGAAAGAATTAAGAAAATTATTTATGATAACTGGTTCTTGGTGCAGAACGATACTATTTTAAGGGATATTACTAAAAATAAACCCTTGATAGCGTTCCGTAAAACTAAAAATTTGAAGAACGAATTAGTTCAAAGTAAATTTGAGGTAAAAAAAACTGACAAGAACTGGTTAAGCAGAACTCTATCCCCAGGGAACTATCGTTGTAATTCGTGTAACTGGTGTAGTTTCATTAATCCAAAAAAAATGATAAATATTGGAGGTAAAAATATTAAGTTCAAAGATGTAATTTGCTGTCGGACTAATTTTGTCATTTATGCAATACTCTGCCCCTGCAAGAGGTTTTATATAGGGTGTACTAAACGAGCTCTGAATATTAGATTTAGAGAACATGTCCATTCTATAAAAACAGGACATGGTAGCCCTAGGCTGATTGAACACATTGTAACCTGCCATTCCAGCGATGCCTCCTGCCTTACCTTTTCAGGTAAAGAAAGGGTTAATTAAAAGGAAGGCATGGATTGGCAGAAAACCCTGTTGCAGCGAGAGGCTAGACTTATCCTCGAACTCAACGCTCAAGGTAATTTGGGCCTGAATGATCGCCTCGATCTTAGTGTATTTTTATAAGTACTATTATGTTGCTTCTCATGTTTGATTTTGCATACAGTTGTCTTGTTTTTAAATTGTGGTTTTATTTCACATTGAGACATTAACCCTTCCCCCTGACATCACGCTGGGCGGCCTATTTACCTGTGCGTGAAGCAGGAGGAAGGCGAGTCTGAAGAAACGCCCAGAAGGGGCATGAAACATTTGTCACTACCTGTCTGCACTGGTCTGGCGTCCCACGCCGATGATCGCACGCCGCACCTGAAATAAAGAAGCTTGCTGTCACCCCGACAAAAACGTGAGTGCCTCCTTATTCTTTTGCTCTTCTTGGATCGTATTCTGTATATTCATAAAAGGATTGAGCACCCGGGTCGGTACGGACGGCATTACCTCATCACTCCTTGCATTACCAGCACTTGGTCGTGTTAGTGCTCATAGAACAATAGGGTTTTGCTGCAGCTGTGCCGGTGCTGTCTCTACGTTGTGAACATACCAATTATATTGTAGACATCAATAGAAATTCATACAGGTAATAGATAAATAAATAACAAATATCCAAGGTATTCTATATGTATATATGGCCTCATATGTGTTCCTGAATGAATATAATAATATGGAGGATATACTAATATGAATAAAAAGGCTAACTAAATTAAAAATTGAGATGATTTGTAATTTTTTATTTAGTTAGCCTTTTTATTCATATTAGTATATCCTCCATATTATTATATTCATTCAGGAACACATATGAGGCCATATATACATATAGAATACTATAGAATACTATTATGTGTTCAATTTGCTGCCCATTGTGTTGGATTGTCAGTCAATGCAACCCTCTTCTCTCACTCTTCACACACTGATAGCAACACCGCAGGAGAAATGCTAGCGCAGGCTTCCAGTATCCGTAGTTTCAGGTGCTGCAGAATGAGAAAAGCAAAAATTGGAACAGGACCCTCAGTTTACGCAGAAGATTTTGTTCAGTGATGAGGCAAACTTTTATGTGAAGTTAACAAACAAAAATCACCGCTATTGGTCTGACACTAACCAACATTGGATAGATCCCTCCAAGACTGTTGGAACACAAAAATTGATGGTATGGTGTGGTATATGGGGTACAAAGATAGTGGGGCCATTCTTCATCAATGGAAACCTCAAGGCCACTGGATATGCGAAATTGCTACATGATGATGTGTTTCCCTCTTTAACCCCTTAAGGACTCAGCCCATTTTGGCCTTAAGGACTCAGACAATTTAATTTTTACGTTTTCATTTTTTCCTCCTCGCCTTCTAAAAATCATAACTCTTTTATATTTTCATCCACAGACTAGTATGAGGGCTTGTTTTTTGCGCGACCAGTTGTCCTTTGTAATGACATCACTCATTATACCATAAAATGTATGGCGCAACCAAAAAACACTATTTTTGTGGGGAAATTAAAACGAAAAACGCAATTTTGCTAATTTTGGAAGGTTTTGTTTTCACGCCGTACAATTTATGGTAAAAATGACATGTGTTCTTTATTCTGAAGGTCAATACGATTAAAATGATACCCATTATTATATACTTTTATATTATTGTTGTTCTTAAAAAAAATCACAAACTTTTTAACCAAATTAGTACGTTTATAATCCCTTTATTTTGATGACCTCTAACTTTTTTATTTTTCCGTATAAGCGGCGGTATGAGGGCTCATTTTTTGCGCCATGATCTGTACTTTTTTTTATACCACATTTGCATATAAAAAAACTTTTAATAAATTTTTTATAATTTTTTTTTAAATAAAATGTATTAAAAAAGTAGGAATTTTGGACTTTTTAAATTTTTTTTCGTTCACGCCGTTCACCGTACGGGATCATTAACATTTTATTTTAATAGTTCGGACATTTACGCACGCGGCGATACCAAATATGTCTATAAAAAATGTTTTTTACGCTTTTTGGGGGTAAAATAGGAAAAAACGGACGTTTTACTTTTTTATTGGGGAAGGGATTTTTCACTTTTTTTTTACTTTTACTTTTACATTTTTTTACATTTTTTTTTACGCTTGAATAGTCCCCATAGGGGACTATTCATAGCAATACCATGATTGCTAATACTGATCTGTTCTATGTATAGGACATAGAACAGATCAGTATTATCGGTCATCTCCTGCTCTGGTCTGCTCGATCACAGACCAGAGCAGGAGATGCCGGGAGCCGCACGGAGGAAGGAGAGGGGACCTCCGTGCGGCGTTATGAATGAGCGGATCCCCGCAGCAGCGCTGCGGGCGATCCGATCGTTCATTTAAATCGCGAACCGCCGCAGATGCCGGGATCTGTATTGATCCCGGCACCTGAGGGGTTAATGGCGGACGCCCGCGAGATCGCGGGCGTCGGCCATTGCCGGCGGGTCCCTGGCTGCGATCAGCAGCCGGGATCAGCCGCGCATGACACGGGCATCGCTCCGATGCCCGCGGTTATGCTTAGGACGTAAATGTACGTCCTGGTGCGTTAAGTACCACCTCACCAGGACGTACATTTACGTCCTGCGTCCTTAAGGGGTTAAGCACTGAAGCTGGCACGTTCCCTGAGTTTCTCCAGCAAGATGGTGCACCACCACATTGGCCCTCATTTACTAAGAAAATCGGGTTGTAAGTCTATGTTGCTTTCTTACCCGACTGCTTTTTTCCCCTGGTATTTATTATTATGTCGCATCCTGTTTGTCGCACTTGGGTTTTGTAGGTTTTGGTTTCCAACTCCTCTGAGCTGTCGGGAAAAAATCCACAACAATTCAACAAATTCGGGTTGGAAACCTTAATAAATACGCGGGAAAGCTCAGAAATGTCAGGTTACGCCCCTTTTTCGGGTTTGGGAGAATCCACATCGGGTCTGTCGGGAAGAAATGTCGCATAGTGTCGCAGACTGGCGCACGATGTCTGCGACATGGCGCAGACAAAGATGCGACAAAAAAAAACGACAAAAGAGGTCGGGTTTAGAATAGTAAATGAGGGCCATTATGGGTGTCAGGTCCGAGCATTCCTAGATGAACAGTTTCCTGGAAAGTGGATTGGTCGTCGTGGGCCAGTTGAATGGCCCCCAAGGTCTCCC
This sequence comes from Hyla sarda, assembly GCF_029499605.1. Taxonomy (NCBI): domain Eukaryota; kingdom Metazoa; phylum Chordata; class Amphibia; order Anura; family Hylidae; genus Hyla; species Hyla sarda. The sequence continues at coordinate 69,326,524 of NC_079190.1, forward strand.
GATCTGACCCCCTTAGACTTTTATCTTTGGGGTCATCTGAAGACAATTGTCCATGCTGTGAAGATACGAGATGTGCAGCAGCTGAAACTACAGATACTGGAAGCCTGTGCTAGCATTTCTCCTGCGGTGTTGCTATCAGTGTGTGAAGAGTTGGAGAAGAGGGTTGCATTGACAATCCAACACAATGGGCAGCACATTGAACACATTTTATAAGTGGTCAGAAACTTGTAAATAACTCATGAAAGAATAAAGTTACGTTAAAACCAAGCACATAATTGTTTTTCTTGTGAAATTCCCAATAAGTTTGATGTGTCACATGACCCTCTTCCTATTGAAAAAAACTAAAGTTGGATTCAAAATGGCCGACTTCAAAATGGCCACGATGGTCACCACCCATCTTGAAAAGTTTTCCCCCTCACATATACTAATGTGCCACAAACAGGAAGTTAATATCACAAACCATTCCCAATTTATTAAGGTGTATCCATATAAATGGCCCACCCTGTAGACAAAAAAAGGCTGAGTTTCACTAATTTACCAAAAATCCATAAATTTACAGAGTTCTTCCATCAGACATTAAAGATACTTCAAATTGTAATTTGCAGAGGCAGATGGCCGGGACAATAATGTATGTATGTATTTAATGTAATTTTGAAGAACAATGAGCTGGTTTTAAATGACAAATTACTGCAAAACTCTTCTTGTAATTCCAAAGCAGGACGACATGGATGGAAGCTATAATTTCAGTAGGATGGAAAGGACTTTTTCGTTGCTGTAAGCTGTAGAAGGGAATATGTAACCATAGATGTGGGATTACCTTTTTATATATGTGAAAAATCTTTACATTTTTATGTAGGGGATGATGGGAGTTGTAATTCTTGAATTCCAGTTGTCCCCGCTTGCAATCACAGTGGTTGCAGCAGGGACCAGCAGGGAGTCACTGGGACCATATGAATGGAAGAAAGAAAGTTTTGAAATATACAGTAGCTGCTCTAACTGGAGCAAATTAAGGTTAATTGAATAATGAGGGAGAAAGACGTATAGATATATGGAGAGAGAGAGAGACATATAGATATATGGATAGCTATGTACAGTATGTTTTTTGAGCTAATAAAAGCCGTAATAAGAGGGATAAAAGTAAGGCTGGAGACATATTTTACACACCATACACACATTGTGGTTAGATTATATGCCCCAAACCTCATGACAGTTGCACTTTAAAGTAGCCCTTACCCACCCCTTTTTGTAAGGGTCAGAATTTTTGTGTAAAGTTCAATGCAAGTGTTACGCCGATCGCTCCGGGTCCCTGCTCCTCCCCGGAGCACTCGCGGCGTTCCCCTCTCTGCAGCGCCCCAGTCAGACCCGCTGACCGGGAGCGCTGCACTGACACTGCCGGCGGGGATGCGATTCGCATAGCGGGACGCGCCCGCTCACGAATCGCATCCCAAGCTACTCACCTGTCCCGGTCCCCAGCTGTCACGTCCTGGCGCGCGCGGTTCCGCTCCTTAGGGCGCGCGCGCGCCAGCTCTCTAAGATTTAAAGGGCCAGTGCACCAATGATTGGTGCCTGGCCCAATCAGTCTAATTAGCTTCCATCTGCTCCACGTCCATATAACCTCACTTCCCCTTCCCTGCTTTGCCGGATCTTGTTGCCCTTGAGCCTAGAGAAAGCGTTTACTGTGTTTGCCATACCAGTGTTCCAGACCTCTTGCTATCACCATTGACTACGAACCTTGCCACCTGCCCTGAACTTCTGCTACGTCTGACCTTGCCTCTGTCTAGTCCTTCTGTCCCACGCCTTCTCAGCAGTCAGCAAGGTTGAGCCGTTGCCGGTGGATACGATCTGGTTACTACCACCGCAGCAAGACCATCCCGCTTTGCGGCGGGCTCTGGTGAATACCAGTAGCAACCTAGAACCGGTCCACCGGTACGGTCCACGCCAATCCCCCGCTGACACAGAGGATCCACATCCAGCCTGCCGAATCGTAACAGCAAGTCTATGAATTTTTTGGAAACTTACTCCACAAATTCCGCTCGGCATCTCCTCTTAAGTGTGTCAGACCAGCTTGCAAGTCATGCCCCTCCCATAAGCCCCACCCTCCTATAAACCACACCCCTTTTATTTTCAGCCCATTTTTGTATCGGCGCCATGCCGAAAACCCCATTTTCCCCCAATACACCAACACCGCAGGTCCTCCAACCAAAATCTCTTTATCACAGGGGTTAAGGGGTTATCCAGGAATAGATAAACAGAGATAACGTCCTTCAAAAACTGCAGCGTGTCTGTCTCCAGGTTGGGTGTGGTTCTGCAGCTCAGTTCCATTGAAGTGAATGGAACCAAGTTTTAATACCACACACCACCTGGCGACAGACGTGGACCTATTTTTGAAAGAAATTCACTCTGGTTTTCTATTCCTGGATAACACCTTTAACCCCACCTTGTTCCACAAGCTCCACAGGCTCCACGCCTCTCCCAGATGCCACCCCACCTACTATTTTCAGCCTACAATCTTTACATCACAACTCAACCTCAGCCTAGGAGGTCGGGATATGAGATCAGGATATAATGTCAGGATATGAAGATGGGATATGAGGTTATGATATCAGATCAGCATACGAGGTCGGGATAGGAAGATGGGATATAAGGTCACGATATAACATCAGGATATGAGGTTGGGATATGAAGATGGGATATAAGGTCGGAATGTGACGTCAGCATATGAAGATGGAATATGAGGTTATGATATGAGATCAGGATATAAGGTTGGGATATAAGGTTGGGATATGACGTCAGGATATAAGGTCAAAATTTGAGGATGGGATATAAGGTCGGGATAAAAGGTCGGGATATGATATCAGGATATGAAGATGGAATATGAGGTTATGATATGAGATCAGGATATAAGGTCGGGATATAAGGAAGGGATATAAGGTGGGGATGTGACGTCAGGATATAAGGTCGGTATATGAATATGGAATATGAGGTTATTATAAGAGATCAGGATATAAGGTCGGGATATGAGGATGGGGTATGAAGTTTGACATAAGAGCATCATTGTTCCCTCTCCCACAAGGTTTAGTTAGGCATCATCGAAAAGGGATTTTCATACAGAAAGGGGAGAGTTAATTTTTAGATCTTCCGCTTTTATTACATTGTATTCTAAAGCTATAAGCATAGTTACATATATACAATATTTGCTGTTGTAGATAACCCAGCAGAATTTAGCAACTTTTTTTACATGTAATTGTTACGTTTGACCCTTTGACATTCACTTGAGCACTGTTTGGTAAAACACTTTTTTAGGCTCTTTGTATAGTTAGCCTGCATTTTTCCACTTTTCAGGTTACTATAAATGCTTCCTCAAGCACTGCGTGGTCTCATATGTACAGTATGCACTTTCAGAATTAAATGGGTTTCCATTATATTAACAAAACACTAAGTAACATAAGTTCTATGCTCTATAATTGACCCTTTCAACTAGCTTCCACGGTAACCATGGTATAGAGATAAAAGTGAGGACACATAAAAAGTGTGATGCTCCAGTTAGCATGGTAACAGATGAAGCATTACTGCATTACAATATATGGAGTACACTGATCAGCCTCAACATTACAACCACTGACAAGAGAAAGAAGAACATTGGTTATCTTGTGGAAATGGCACCTGTTAGAGGTGGTGATATATTAGGCCGCAAGTGAACAGGAAAACTAGGAAAAAATGTCAATAAGTCAAACTATAAAAGATAGATGACTGGGTCAGAGCATCTCTGAAATGGTAGGTCGTGTGGGGTTTTCCTGATCTGCAATGGTTACCACCTACCAAGATGGTGTCAAGGATGGAGAACCGGAGAACTGGAGACAGGGTGATGGTCACTCAAGGCTCATTGATGTAAGTGAAGAAGGAAGCTTCGGCCATCTGGTCTAAGCACCACAGAAGTGCTGCTGTAGAACAAAAGTTTGTGCTAGCTATGATAGAAAGGAATCAGAACACACAATGCATAGCAGCTTGCTGCATGGGGGTTGTACAACCACACACGGGTTAGTGTATCCATGCCGATTCCTTGTCCACCAAAGAAAGTGGCTACAATGCATATATGGACACCACAATGGGACCTTGGAACAATGGGAAAAGGTGGCCTCGTATTATCAATCACAAGCATTGTGCATGTGTGTCACCTGGGAAGAGATAGCACCAGGACGCACTATGGGAAGAAGACAAGCCAGTGGAGGCGGTGCATACTCAGGGCTAAGTTCTGCTGGGAAACCTTGGGTCCTGGCATTCACATGGATGTTACTGTAACACGTACCAACTACCTAAACACAGGGCTTGTGCAAAGCTTTTTGTCTACAAAGGTACATTTTGGTGCCTCTCAAAGAATTACTTAAACGCTGCGCCCCTTGCATATACTAATCTCTTTTTAATAGCGCTGCATTAGTTCCCTACACCTCGGCACAGGGAGGCAGGCTTAAAAAATTGAAATCCCATTGGCTAGGAATTCACATTTTAAGCCACCTCCCTGCATTGATTTTATATTTATAAATGAATATCTCAGCCAGCACCCCCTGGGTATAGCCAGGACAGCCTCTGCATCACTGGCAGACTCAGAAGCAGGGAGGCTGTCCTAGCCTGGCCTGGATCTGAACCCCCAGCTCGCATTTAAATGTTTTAACCCCGCCTCCTTGACTGGCAAAGGATTCCTCCCCCACTGTCCAGGCATGCTGGGAGTTGTAGTTCTTCAACATTTTAAGATCCAGTTGCTACAGAACTACAATTCTCAGCATGCCTTTGGCTGTCTGGGCATGCTGAGAGTTGTAGTTTTGCAACATCTGGAGGGCCAAAGTTTGGAGACCACTGTGCAGTCTGGGCATGCTTGGAGTGGTCTCCAAACTGTTCTCCCTCAGTTGTTGCATAACTACAATTCCCAACATGCCCTTCGGCTGTCTGGGCAGGCTGGGAGTTGTAGTATTGCAACAACTGGAGGCACACTGGTTGGGAAACATTGTCTGTTTCCTAACTCAGTGTTTCCCGACCCGTATGCCACCTGCTGTTGCAAAACTATAACTCCCAGCATGCACTGATAGACCATGCATGCTGGGAATTGTAGTTTTGCAAAAGCTGGAGGCACATGGTTTGGGAAACACAGAGTTAGGAAACAGACAGTGGTGTGGAAACATTGCTGTAGTCTGTTACCTAACACAGTGTTTCCCAATCCCAACCAGTGTGCCTCTAGCTGTTGCATAACTACAACCAGTATGCATGGTCACACACACACGTGAATGTACAGGGTACATTCACATGGGCGGGGGTTTCCAGCAAGTTTCCCACTTCGAAATTGAGATGTTGCAAATTTTCCGCTGCAGCGGGAAACTCACTTTAGACCTCTGCTGGTGTGAATGTACCCTAGAAACACTACACTACCCCTAAATAAAGAGTAAAACACTACATATACACTACACCCTGCCACGAGCTGTGCTCCGGCCGCGAACTCCGGGCGTGAGCGCAGTGTCCTGGGATCCCCGTCTGTCGGTGGGGCTGGGATTCGCATCGCGGGACACGCCCACATGCCAATCCCAGCCCGTCACTTACCCCACTCTGATGCTTCTGGCACTAAGCTCCGCCGTGCTCGTCCCTGTCTCCTAGGGCGCGCGCGTGACTGAGATCTGTAATTTAAAGGGCCAGTGCGCTCTTAATTAGTATGTACACCTGACAACACATTATAAGTTCCTGCACCTCCCACACCCCCCTGCCGGATCTTCAGTGCCTATTGCCTGAGAGAAAGCATACCCTATTGCCTGTTTGCCATACCCATGGACCCAGACCTTCCTGCTACGTTTATTGACTATGAACCTTTGCCGCCTGTCCTGACCTTCTGCTACGTTGACTACTCCTCTGTCTTATCCTCCTGTACTTAGCCTTGCCCGGTGTGGTCGAGCCATATTGGGGGTAGCGACCTGGGTGTCGCCTGCCGCAGCAAATCCATCCTGCTTTGCGGCGGGCTCTGGTGAAGACCAGCGGCACCTTAGACTCCACTCCCCGATACGTTCCGAGTAATCAGCCACACAGGTAGAGGATCCACTACCTACTCCGTGATATCCGCATTCTAGTACATGACACACCCTTACACTGTACCCCCCCACCCCCCCACCCAATAAAAATTTTAAACTTCTTGTACGTCAGTCTTTCCAAAACGGAGACTCCAGCTGTTGCAAAATAACAACTCCCAGTATTGCCAGATAGCCATTGACTGTCCAGGCATGTTGGGAGTTTTGCAACAGCTGGAGGCACCCTGTTTGGGGAAAATTAACGTACAGTATTTGTGGTGGCAGAGGCAAGAGTAACGCTTGCATCTGGGTACACCCCTATGAAAATCCCTAATTTAGGCCTCAAATGCGCGGTAAAAGGAAAAAAAGACCCCCAAAATTTGTAACACAATTTCTTCCAAGCACGAAAATACCCCATATTGTGGGCGTAAAATGCTCTGCGGGCGCACAACAAGGCCTAAACTGGTGATTTGCACAGGGGGGGCTGCTGGTTACAGCGGTTATGACATAAACGCAAAAAAATTAATACCCACATGTGACCCCATTTTGGAAACTACACCCCTCACGGAATGTAACAAGAGGTATAGTAAGCCTTAACACCCCACAGGTAACTGACAGATTTTTTGAACAGTTGTCCATAAAAATGAAAAATGTTATTTTTCATTTGCATAGCCTACTGTTACAAAGATCTGTCAAACACCTGTGGGGTGTAAATGCTCACTGCACCCCTTGTTATGTTCCTTAAGGGGTGTAGTTTCCCAAATAGTGTGCGATGTGGGGTGTTTTTCGCTGTTCTTCCACCATGGGGGCTTCCTAAATGATACATGCCCCCAAAAACAATTTCAGCAAAATTCGCTTTCAAAAGCCCAATGTCGCTCCTTCCCTTCTGAGCCCTCTAGTGCACCCACAGAGCACTTTACATCCACATATGATATATTTCCTTACTCGAGAGAAATTGGGTTTCAAATTTTGGGGGACATTTTCACCTATTACCCCTTGTGAAAATGAAAAATTTGGGGTAACAGCATTTTAGTGGAAAATAAACTGTACCCCTTGTTACGTTCCTTGAGGGGTGTAGTTTTCCAAATAGCATGACATGTGGGGTGTTTTTCACTGTTCTGGCACAATAAGGGCTTCATAAATGTGACATGCCCCCCAAAAACCATTTCAGCATAATTCGCTCTCCAAAATCCCATTCTCTCCTTTCGTTCTTAGCCCTCTAGTGCACCCACAGAACACTTCACATACACATATGAGGTATTTCCTTACTCAAGAGAAATTGAGTTACATATTTTTGGGAGCTTTTTCTCCTTTTACCCCTTGTAAAAATAATAAATATTGGTCTACAAGAACATGTTAATGTAAAAAATTAAGATTTTGAATGTTTGCCTCCACTTTTGCTGCTATTCCTGTGAAGCATCTAAAAGGTTAACAGGGGTGCAGTTTTCATAATGGGGTCATTTATGGGGTATTTCTAACTTAAAGACCCTCAAATTTACATCAAAACTGAACTGGTCCCTGAAAAATTCAGATTTTGAATTTTTTTTACTTGAAAAATTGGAAAATTGCTGCTAAACTTTGAAGCCCTCTAATGTCTTCAAAAAGTAAAAACATGTCAAATTTATGATGTCAAAATAAAGTAGACATATTGTATATGGGAATCAATATATAATTTATTTGGAATATTCATTTTTCTTATTAGCAGAGAGCTTCAAAGTTATAAAAATGTTAAATTTTATAATTTTTCAGGAAATTTTGGAATTTTTCACCAAGAAATGATGCAAGTATCGATGAAAATTTACCATTAACATAAAGTAGAATATGTCACAAAAAAACTATCTCGGAATCAAATTCATAAGTAAAAGCATCCCAGAGTTATTAATGCTTAAAGAGACAGTGGTCAGATGTGCAAAAAATGCTCTGGTCCTTAAGGGGGAAATGGGCTCAGTCCCCAAGGGGTTAAGGACCTGTTGTAATGTCATCAAAAGTACTTGAGCTAGCTAATGAAGTCTGTGAAGAGGGAGGGGGCATGAGAACATGTTAAGGGGGGGGGGGGAGGGCTGAGCAGAAGTTTGAGAGGGGCCACAAGCTGTAGTCTAAATTAGGGGGACTATTTGCTCCAACATCATGACCGTCTTAAATTTTGATTGGTCCCTGGGCAAGCAAACTAACAGACATACACTTACACACACTAAGGGTATATTCACACTACGTAATTCCCGCGGAATTCTGTGAGCGGAATTACGTGCTGTGATCATACACATCAGTGTGAATTGGTTTCCTTAAAACCCGTTCACACTGAGCAACTTCAGCTGCGGACAATTCCGTCGCTGAGATTGTTCCGCGCAAAGAAAGAACATGGTCATTCTTTGTGCGGAAGTCCGCGAGCACTGCATAGCCATCAATGGTAACGGCGCAGTGCCGCGCAGTCCTACCGCCGAAGTATTTCAGCTGCGGCCGCCAGAATGGAATCTCCGCTCTCGGAATTCTGCGAGTGGAGATTCAGCTCAAACTCCGTAGTGTGAACATACTCTAACAGACATACACTACAGACACACACAACATACACACACTACAGACATACACTACATATACACACTACAGACATACACTACACAGACATACACTTACACACACACTACAGACATACACTACAGACACACACTACATACATACACTACAGACACATACTACATACATACACTACATACACATACTACATACATACACTACATACATACACTTACAGACACACACTACAGACATACACTACAGACATACACTACTGACACACACTACATACATACACTACAGACATACACTACATACACTCACTTACAGACATACTGTTACGCCGAGCGCTCCGGGTCCTCGCTCCTCCCCGGAGCGCTCACAGCGTTCTCCTGTTCGCAGCGCCCCGGTCAGACCCGCTGACTGGGTGCGCTGCGATAATGCCCCCAGCCGGGATGCGATTCGCGATGCGACCGCTCGCGGTGCGCATCCAGACCCGCTTACCAGACTCGCTCCCCGTCTGTGCTGCCCTGGCGTGCGCGGGCCCGCTCCCTAGGGCGCGCGCGCGCCGGGTCTTTGCGATTTAAAGGGCCGGTGCGCCACTGATTGGCGCATGGGTTTTAATTAGTGTCTTCACCTGTGCACTTCCCTATATCACCTCACTTCCCCTGCACTTCCTTGCCGGATCTTGTTGCCATTGTGCCAGTGAAAGCATTTCCTTGTGTGTTCCTAGCCTGTGTTCCAGACCTCTTGCCGTTGCCCCTGACTACGATCCTTGCTGCCTGCCCTGACCTTCTGCTACGTCCGACCCTGCTCTTATCTAATCCCTTGTACAGCGCCTATCTCAGCAGTCAGAGAGGTTTAGCCGTTGCCGGTGGATACGACCTGGTTGCTACCGCCGCTGCAAGTCCATCCCGCTTTGCGGCGGGCTCTGGTGAAAACCAGTAGCAACTTAGAACCGGTCCACCGACACGGTCCACGCCAATCCCTCTCTGACACAGAGGATCCACCTCCAGCCTGCCGAATCCTGACAGTAGATCCGGCCATGGATCCCGCTGAGGTCCCGCTGCCAGTTGTCGCTGACCTTACCACGGTGGTCGCCCAGCAGTCGCAACAGATAGCGCAACAAGGCCACCAGCTGTCTCAACTGACTGTGATGCTACAGCAGCTTCTACCACAGCTTCAGCAACCATCTCCTCCGCCAGCTCCTGCACCTCCTCCGCAGCGAGTGGCCGCATCCAGCCTCCATTTATCATTGCCGGACAAGTTTGATGGGGACTCTAAACTTTGCCTTGGTTTTCTCTCGCAATGTTCCCTGCATTTGGAGATGATGTCAGACCAATTTCCAACTGAAAGGTCAAAGGTGGCTTTCGTGGTCAGCCTTCTGTCTGGGAAAGCCCTGTCATGGGCCACACCGCTCTGGGACCGCAATGATCCTGTCACTGCCTCAGTACACTCTTTCTTCGCGGAGATTCGAAGTGTCTTCGAGGAACCAGCCCGAGCCTCTTCTGCCGAGACTGCCCTGCTGAACCTAGTCCAGGGTAATTCTTCTGTGGGCGAGTACGCCATCCAATTCCGTACTCTCGCCTCCGAATTGTCCTGGAATAACGAGGCCCTCTGCGCGACCTTCAAAAAAAGGCCTATCCAGTAACATCAAAGATGTGCTGGCCGCACGAGAAATCCCTGCTAACCTGCATGAACTTATTCATCTGGCCACCCGCATTGACATGCGTTTTTCCGAAAGGCGTCAGGAGCTCCGCCAGGATATGGACTTTGTTCGCACGAGGCGGTTTCTCTCCCCGGCTCCTCTCTTCTCTGGTCCGCTGCAATCTGTTCCTGTGCCTTCCGCCGTGGAGGCTATGCAAGTAGACCGGTCTCGCCTGACACCTCAAGAGAGGACACGCCAGTACCGAACACTTCTTGAAGGATTGTCCTATCCGACCTCCATGCCAGGAAAAACGCATTCCGACTCCGCACAAAGGTGAGACAGCTCTAGGTGTGAACTCTGCTTCTCCACGTCTTACTGTGCCAGTGCGGATTTCTTCTTCTACCTTCTCCTTCTCAGCTGTGGCCTTCTTGGATTCTGGATCTGCAGGAAATTTTATTTTGGCCTCTTTCGTTAACAGGTTCAACATCCCAGTGACCAGTCTCGCCAGACCCCTCTACATCGCCTCTGTTAATGGTGAAAGATTGGACTGTACTGTGCGTTACCACACGGAACCCCTCTTAATGTGCATTGGACCCCATCATGAAAAGATTGAATTTCTGGTCCTCTCTAACTGCACTTCTGAAATTCTTCTTGGACTACCTTGGCTTCAACGCCACTCCCCTACCCTCGATTGGACCTCCGGAGAAATCAAGAACTGGGGTACTACTTGCCACAAAATATGTCTTATGTCTGCTCCCAGTCCTGTCAGTCAAAACCCTATGGCTCCTTCGATACCTGGGCTCCCCAAGGCCTATCTGGACTATGCTGATGTTTTTTGCAAAAAAACAAGCAGAGATTTTGCCTCCTCACGGGCCTTATGACTGTCCTATTGATCTCCTCCCTGGTACTACTCCACCCCGGGGCAGAATCTATCCCCTGTCTGCTCCGGAAACACAAGCTATGACGGAGTACATCCAAGAAAATTTAAAAAGGGGATTTATCCGCAAGTCTTCCTCCCCTGCTGGAGCTGGATTCTTCTTCGTCTCCAAAAAAGACGGCTCCTTACGACCATGCATTGATTACCGCGGTCTTAATAAAATCACTATAAAAAAACGCTATCCCCTACCTCTTGTCTTGGAACTCTTTGACCCCAACATCTTTACCAAATTGGATTTAAGAGGTGCATATAATCTCATCCGCATCAGGGAGGGGGACGAGTGGAAGACCGCGTTTAACACCAGAGATGGACACTTTGAATATTTGGTTATGCCTTTTGGGCTTTGCTACGCCCCTGCCGTCTTCCAGGATTTTGTAAATGAAATTTTTCGTTATCTATTATATACCTGTGTTGTGGTCTACCTGGACGATATTTTGATTTTTTCTTCCAACCTAGAAGAACACCGCCGGCATGTCCGCATGGTTCTTCAGAGACTTCGGGACAATCAGTTATATGCCAAAATGGAAAAATGTCTCTTTGAATGTCAATCTCTTCCCTTCCTAGGATATTTAGTCTCTGGCCAGGGACTCCAAATGGACCCGGACAAACTATCAGCCGTATTGGATTGGCCACGCCCCTCCGGACTCCAAGCTATCCAACGTTTCTTGGGGTTCGCCAATTACTACAGACAGTTTATTCCACATTTTTCCACTATTGTGGCCCCAATTGTGGCCCTAACCAAAAAAAACGCCAACCCTAAGTCCTGGCCTCCTCAAGCGGAAGAGGCGTTCAACCGTCTCAAAACTGCCTTTTCTTCTGCTCCCGTACTCTCCAGACCTGATCCATCTAAATCCTTCTCACTGGAGGTAGACGCCTCCTCGATGGGAGCTGGAGCTGTACTCCTACAGAAAAATTCTTCCGGACATGCTGTTACTTGTGGTTTCTTTTCTAGGACCTTCTCTCCGGTGGAGAAAAACTACTCCATTGGTGATCGAGAACTACTGGCCATAAAACTGGCTCTCGAGGAATGGAGGCACCTGCTGGAGGGGTCCAAATACCCAGTTATTATATACACCGATCACAAGAATCTCTCTTATCTTCAGTCTGCCCAACGGTTGAACCCTCGCCAGGCTAGGTGGTCGTTGTTCTTTGCCCGTTTTAACTTTGAGATTCATTTTCGCCCCACTGACAAGAACATTAGGGCTGACGCTCTCTCTCGTTCCTCGGATGCCTCTGAAATGGAAGCCTCCCCGCAACACATTATTCCTCCTGACTGTCTGATCTCCGCTTCTCCAGCTTCCATCAGACAAACTCCTCCAGGAAAGACCTTCGTCCCTCCACGCCAGCTCCTCAGGATTCTCAGGTGGGGACACTCCTCACACCTCGCCGGCCATGCTGGCATCAAGAAATCCGTCCAGCTCATCTCTCTTTTTTATTGGTGGCCTACCTGGAAACAGATGTTGCTGATTTTGTTTGGGCTTGTACAGTCTGTGCCCGGGACAAGACTCCTCGCCAGAAGCCTGCCGGTCTCCTCCATCCTCTGCCTGTTCCTGAGCGACCATGGTCTCAGATTGCTATGGACTTTATTACAGACTTACCATTATCCCATGGCAACACAGTTATTTGGGTGGTCGTTGATCGTTTTTCTAAGATGGCACATTTTATTCCTCTTCCAGGTCTTCCTTCTGCGCCTCAGTTGGTGAAACAATTTTTTGTGCACATTTTTCGCCTTCACGGGCTTCCTACGCATATAGTCTCGGATAGAGGCGTTCAATTTGTGTCGAAATTCTGGAGGGCCCTCTGTAATCAGCTTAAAATCAAATTAAACTTCTCGTCTTCTTATCATCCCCAATCCAATGGGCAAGTGGAAAGAGTTAATCAGGTTCTTGGTGACTATTTGCGACATTTTGTTTCCTCCCGCCAGGATGACTGGGCCGATCTCCTACCATGGGCCGAATTCTCGTACAATTTCAAAGTCTCTGAATCTTCCGCTAAATCCCCATTCTTTGTGGTGTACGGCCGTCACCCTCTTCCCCCTCCCCACTCCCACACCTTCTGGTTTGCCCGCTGTTGATGAGGTGCCTCGGGACTTCTCCACCATGTGGAAAGAGACTCAAAAATCTCTCATACAGGCCTCATTCCAGATGAAGAAACATGCTGACAAAAAAAGAAGAACTCCTCCTGTCTTTTCTCCCGGAGACAAAGTGTGGCTCTCCGCCAAGTATGTCCACTTTCGTGTCCCCAGTTATAAACTGGGACCACGTTATCTTGGTCCTTTTAGAGTCAAATGCCAAATCAACCCTGTCTCCTACAAACTCCTTCTTCCTCCTTCTCTCCGTATTCCTAATGCTTTTCATGTCTCTCTCCTTAAACCACTCATCCTTAACCGCTTCTCTCCCAAGGTTGTTGCTCCTACTCCTGTCTCCGGGTCCTCTGACATCTTCTCGGTTAAAGAAATTCTGGCATCCAAGACGGTCAGAGGTAAAAAAAAAATTCTTGTAGATTGGGAGAATTGCGGCCCGGAGGAGATGTCATGGGAACCCGAGGACAACATCCTTGACAAGGACCTTATCCACAAGTTCTCGGGTTCTAAAAAGAGGGGGAGACCCAAGGGGGGGGGTACTGTTACGCCGAGCGCTCCGGGTCCCCGTTCCTCCCCGGAGCGCTCACAGCGTTCTCCTGTTCGCAGCGCCCCGGTCAGACCCGCTGACCGGGTGCGCTGCGATAATGCCCCCAGCCGGGATGTGATTCGCGATGCGGGACGCGCCCGCTCGCGGTGCGCATCCCGACCCGCTTACCAGACTCGCTCCCCGTCTGTGCTGCCCCGGCGTGCGCCGGATCTTTGCGATTTAAAGGGCCGGTGCGCCACTGATTGGCGCTTGGGTTTTAATTAGTGTCTTCACCTGTGCACTTCCCTATATCACCTCACTTCCCCTGCACTTCCTTGCCGGATCTTGTTGTCATTGTGCCAGTGAAAGCGTTCCTTGTGTGTTCCTAGCCTGTGTTCCAGACCTCTTGCCATTGCCCCTGACTACGATCCTTGCTGCCTGCCCTGACCTTCTGCTACGTCCGACCCTGCTCTTGTCTAATCCCTTTTACCGCGCCTATCTCAGCAGTCAGAGAGGTTGAGCCGTTGCCGGTGGATACGACCTGGTTGCTACCGCCGCTGCAAGTCCATCCCGCTTTGCGGCGGGCTCTGGTGAAAACCAGTAGCAATTTATAACCGGTCCACCGACACGGTCCACGCCAATCCCTCTTCTGACACAGATGATCCACCTCCAGCCTGCCGAATCCTGACACATATACACTACAGACATACACTTACAGACACACACTACAGACATACACTTACAGACACACTAACAGACACACACTACAGATATACACTTACAGACACACACTACAGATATACACTTACAGACACACAATACAGACATACACTTACAGACACACACTAACAGACATACACGTACATACACACACTACAGACATACACTACAGACATACACGTACATACACACACACACACTACAGACAGATATACTTACAGACACACACTTACAGACATACACTATAGACATACACTTACAGACACACACTACAGACAGATACACTTACAGACACGCATAACAGACATACACTTACAGACACACACTACAGACAGGTACACTTACAGACATACACTACAGACATACACTAAAGAACAGGTACACTTACAGACACACACTACAGACATACACTACAGACATACACTTACAGACATACACTTACAGACATACACTTACAGACATACACTTACAGACACACACTACAGACATACACATACAGACACACACACTACAGATATACACATACAGACACACACACTACAGATATACACTTACAGACACACACTACAGACATACACTTACAGACACACACTACAGACAGGTACACTTACAGACATACACTACAGACATACACTAAAGAACAGGTACACTTACAGACACACACTACAGACATACACTTACAGACATACACTTACAGACATACACTACAGACACACACTACAGACATACACTACAGACATATACACTTACAGACAGATGCACTTACAGACAGATGCACTACAGACAGATACACTACAGACAGATACACTAACAGACACACACTTACAGACACACACTACAGACACACACTACAGACATACACTTACAGACACACACTACAGATAGATACACTAACAGACATACACTTACAGACACATACACTTACAGACACATACACTTACAGACACACACTTACAGACAGATGCACTTACAGACAGATACACTTACAGACAGATACACTTAAAGACAGATACACTTACAGATACACACTACAGACATACACTTACAGACACACTACAGACAGATTGCACGACGTCCCCTGCCAGTCCCAGCGGCCAGGGCTGGTGCATGGATTTCTGCCACCCTAGGCAATACCACCATACAATGACTGAATAACAACGCCATACCGGGACTGAATAACAAAACCATACCAGAACAGAACAATACCACCATACCGTGACTTAATAACAATGCCGTACAAGAACAGAACAATATGGCCATAACGTAACTAAATAACACTGCCATAACAGAACAGAACAATTCAGCCATACCGTGACTTAATAACAATGCCATACCAGAACAGAACAAAACCACCATACTGTGACTTAATAACAATACCATACCAGAACAGAACAATATGGCCATAACGTAACTGAATAACACTGCCATAACAGAACAGAACAATTCAGCCATACCGTGACTTAATAACAATGCCATACCGGAACAGAACAATACCGCCATACCGTGACTTAATAACTATGCCATACCAGAACAGAACAATACCGCCATACTGTGACTGAATAACATCACCATAACATAACAATACCGCCATACCGTTACTGAATAACACCACCATACCAGAAAAGACCAATACCCCCATACTATGACAAAATGATAATGCAATTCTGGAACAGAACAATACCCCTATACTGTGACTAAATAACACTGCCATACAAGAATAATACAGTGACTGAATAAAAACACCATACCAGAACAGAAACATAAGAGAAAGTGGAATGTCCAGCGCAGTACAGGTCCAACGAATACTCTTTATTAGTTAAACCCAGGATACATGGATACAGCAGGCACAGGTGACGCCTTTCGGCTCAAAAAAGAGCCTTAATCATGTATGATACTGATATCATCAGTATGATTAAGGCTCTTTTTTGAGCCAAAACACGTCACCTGTGCCTGCTGTATCCATGTATCCTGGGTTTAACTAATAAAGAGTATTCGTTGGACCTGTACTGCGCTGGACATTCCACTTTCTCTTGCATTTCCATTTGGCGCTGCCCATGCCCAGAGAGCTGGACTTACTTCTACATACCTAAAACAGAAACATACCACCATACCGTGACTGAATAACAACGCCATACCAGAACAGAACAATACTCCCATATGGTGACTGAATAACACTGCCATACAAGAACAACAATATGGCCATACCGTGACGTCATACCAGAACACACCAATACCGCCATACCTTGACTAACACTGCAATAACACATACCGTGAGTGAATAACACTGTAATAACACACATTTATACACACACATAAATATCTATGTATAACCCCCTTCCCATGCAGGATATATTTCTCAGACATGCATGGTGTATATATATATATATATCTATGCGTTCACCAACCAGGGTGCCTCCAGCTGTTGCAAAACTACAACTCCCAGCATGCCCAATTGCAGTTTTACAACAGCTGGAGGAATCCTGGGGAAATACTGGTGTGTGTATATATATCAGCGTTCCCCAACCAGGGTGCCTCCAGCTGTTGCAAAACTGCAATTGGGCATGCTGGGAGTTGTAATTGTAGTTTTTCAACAGCTGGAGGCAACCTGGTTGGGGAACGCGGATATATACCCATTAGTGTTTCCCAGTATGCCTCCAGCTGTGCAAAACTACAACTCCCAGCATGTCCAATTGCAGTTTTGCAACAGCTGGAGGCACCCAGGGAAAAACTTGTGAAATATATATATATATATATATATATATATATATATATATATATTGTGACGAACCATCTCAGGGATTATCTCTCGGATCTTCCTGGTCACTTGCCACGGGACACGTTTCTCACAATAACACAGCAGACCACAGTTCCTCATACAAGTCTGGCTCCTTGCCAGTTTTATTACCACAGGTTGCAGGTAAAAACAAAACATAAACAGGAACAAAATAAAGTCCTAGACCGTCTGGTCACTGACTACACATATCAGCATGCCCTGACTACTAACTGGTGAGCTACCCTCAGCCAGTTAAACATGTGACTCCTGCAACCTGTTACTCACAGTTCACACCACTTCTTGGACCACTCACAGATTCCAGCTGTGTGCTTCCTCAACAGGGTCTGAGTGTCTCCCCCGTACAGCGACATGCTGTTTCCCAGGGAGAGCACAGATTAGACTGAGTCTCCATCTTATATACACCTCCCTTCCCTGCTGCCTCATTACTAAAGAAGCAGGTGAGAGATTCTCCAGGGTGAGCCAAGGAAATACACCCTTTCCTTGCCACCTTATCAAGGAGCACATGTATTTGAAAGGCAGAAACCATCTGCCTTTCCTTTCTCTTGTACAACTTTTCTCCCACAGTCTCTGAAGTCCTTGACTTTTCTTCCGGACTTTTACCAGCCACCAATTGCAAGTCTCTCGGTCACATCTCTCCGGTACCAGGTTCTTCACCCTGGTGTGGGCAGGGTTCTTGAAATTAAGGACAGAGAGGACCGATGCTTCTAACCTTTGTCTTCTTCTGGCTTGCCGGACCTCTGTCTCTGCTTCAGAGAATCTTTCGGCCTCAGTGGCTTCACCAACCACTGCCTTGTTCTCTGTAGCTTCAGAGGACCTCCGATATGGGTCCATCTCAGTTTCAACTTTAGAGGACTTCCCACCTGGTTTCACCACAGTTTTGACTTCAGTGGATTTCTCACATGGTTTCATCTCATCCCTTCCAGCTTTCTCTTCAGGGGCACCAGCTTCCTCAGGTTTGGCTTCAGAGTCTTTGGCTCCTTCAGATTCTTGTGTAGAATCAGCTTCTACTACTGTTTGGCTCTTCTCTGCAGCTTCTTCAGGCTTACTCTTCTCTTCACCTGTAGCTTCAATTGTGCCATTCTCTTTACTCATAGCTTTTGAGGTTGACTCTGGTTTAGCTTCTGCTTCAGAGGATTTCTCTGCATCAGCATTAACTTCAGAATTTTTGGTCTGCTCAGGTTCAGAGAATTTCGCGCCTGACTTCTCCTTAGTCTCCACTTCAGAGGATTTCACACCAGGTTTCAGCTCAATCCTAGCTTCAGGGGACTTATTCTTACAGGGCTTCACCTCAATCTTAGCATTAGAGGACTTTTTACCGGGCTTCAGAGAAAGCATCCCTGTATCCCGTAACTTCTGCCCCAGAAGCCTTTCTTGAGCCAATTCCACCATAGCTTGGTCTCTGCTTTCTTTTAGAACTTCCTGGTCCTCTTCCTTTTTCTCACATTTTCGCTGCTTACACTGGAGCTTAGCGGACTTCATCCTCTCACTGTCAAGTAACTCTGTAAGTCCCTGACAGTATCTTCCGAAGATAGCAATTGTTTCCTCAACTGTTCATTGTCCGCCAGCACAGCCACCTGCTCGTAGAGTTGCGCTCCCAGCAAAACCAAGGCAGCTATGTGGGACCTTCTGCACGTTTCGTTCTGCGCTTCCAGGCTCTCTTTTAAGATCTTCATGTCATCTTCCAGCTTTATATATTTCAGCTGCTCACTCTTGAGCTTTGCAGAGATCATCTTCTCACTGTCCAGCAACTGTTTCTTGGTCTTCTCTAACTCATTGATAGATTTTCCACTCTCACCAATCTGTTCAGATAGATCTGAGATCTCCTGTTGCAAGTTCATGTTTTCATGTTTCAGTGTCTCAACTTGTTCCAGTGCCTCCTCATACTGCTCATGGAGCAAGTCATTGTCATGAGGAGCAGATTGAAGAGCATGTGCAAGGGCATTCTTCATCTTGACTTCCTCCTCAAGTTGTCTCTTAGCTTTAGAGACACTCTCTAGATTGCTGGCAAGAGCATCAACTTCCATCTTCATTTAATTCTTCTCTTTTTCAATTTTTTCCATGGCTACTAGCCTAGCCTTGTGATCACTCCGCAGAGCCTGATATGCACCATGTAGAAGACTCACTTCTTCTTCCTGGAACGACATCCGCTTGGCCAGACTCTCCACTTCACTCTCCTTGCTGTTCACAAGACCCTGGGAACGGGACAGTTCATCCTGCAGAGCCACGAACTCACTTCTGTGGTGCTCCATGACTTTTTCCAGCTGAAGCCTCGCTTCTTGCTCTTTCTTTAAGTCAGCAAGTGATTTGTCCCTCTCCTCTGTCAAGCGATGTACCTCTTTTTCTTTCTCCGTCAACTTCACAGAAACCATCTGCAGGGATTCTTCCAGATTCTGGATCTGCTCCAGTTTTTTTCCAAGGCCAGCTCGTCTTTTGCGAGACCTTTTATTGACAGCGGTCTCCTCACTCTCGCTGTTAGACCTTGAGACATCCTCTGGTCCTCTGTCAGACACTCAACCCAGCAATTCTCCATCTCTAGACGAAGTCTCCCCCTTTTTTGGGGTTGCGGCCACTTTTGCCTCGTCATCATCATCAACAACAGGTGCCATCGATGCCTGGCACTCTTCCTCTCCCACCACGTTGGCAAATCTAGAGACTCTCGCTAAACACTTCCGTCGGACCGGCAATCCCTTGACGGTAAATTTGTTGCCCCTAGCAACAACTTCAATGGCTCTTGGCACCAGCGAATCCGGGTGATTCCCAAACAGTTCCTCTGAACTGTCTCTCGGCTTCTTGGCAGACTTTTCTTTTGTCTTGTCACAGTCTCTCCATGGCCTGGCAAAAACTACTAGGGCTCCTGGGTCTGCAACAATATCTGGTTCAGCGGTTCGACCTTCCTGGTTACGACCTCTCTCTGGTTCAGACACCTCATCTCCTTCACTTAGGACTCTGTCTGTGACCATAAGCGCAGTCCCCAGTTCCACCGGTACTTTTTTCCGGATTTTTGTTTTTTCCACAGCCATCTCCGTAGCTTCTTTTCCAGTCACCTCTTTAACTTGACTCATGGACTGTTCTTCAGCTCCCCTAGTGGTCTGGCACACTCCCACCTGAGATTTACCTAGGGTCTGCTGACACTCCCCGTCCTCATCCTCTGCTGAGTTACTGTCCCCTGCTATGTGGTGCAAATCAAGTGTTGTGAGCCTATCAGGTGTACCTGCTCTAGTCACCTGACTATCCACAACTGCTGAAAAAATGGAAAATCCTTCCCCAGCACTACTTCATACTCTAAGGTAGGCTCTATTGCAACCTTATGACTAATGGTACCATAGGGAGTGGAAATACACACATTAACTGTTTTATAACCCCAAATACCGGCCTGTATAGACACTATAGCGGGGTCTGGCTTTCTGCAGCTGGTCTTTACCAGACTTATTACATTTTGGATCTAACAAAACCATCATCTTTTTACCTTCTATTTCCAGCTCACACAGGTTTTCTTTTTTCCTGCGAGAGGTGGCAACAGTACTCTTTACATCAGAACACATTAACATAAGTTTTTCAAGAAAAACATTATCAGCCTGCATGGGTTCACAATATACATCACCATTCACACAGTCCAGTAGAGACCCCCCAGTCCTCACTACTTCCGGAACCTTTGGGTGCGAACTCTCAGGTGCACTCTCGGCATCCCACAGCTGCCAGAAATACGTAAAGTCTCTGCCCAGTGTGACACTCACCGGAGGAGACAGGAGTTGGATCCGCTGGGCCCGCGTGGCAGGTGTAGAGAGCCGTACCAGGAAGCGGAATATAAGACGCCGCTGGTCTTCACCAGAGCCTGCCGCAAAGCAGGATGGACTTGCTGCGGCAGGCGACGTCCAGGTCGCTTCCGCTGGCACGACTCGACCACGCGGGCAGCCGAGGTGGAACTTGGCACAGAGAGGTGTCACTGGGAGGTAGGAAGCGGGCAACCGGCCAGGCAGGTGGTAAGTCGTGGTCAGGACCAGCCTAAGGTCAGAGGTAGGTGGCAAGGGTGCATAGTCAGGGACAAAACAGTAAGTCTAGGGCAGCCGGCACAAGTACGTAGTCAGGGATGTAGCAATAGGTCAAGGGCAGGCAGCACAGGTTCGTAGTCAGGGACGTAGCAATAGGTCAGGTAGCACAGGTATGTCAGAACAGTAGATAGTACGCTTTCTCTAGGGCAATTAGCACAAAGATCCGGAAGGGAACATGGGAAGTGACATGCTTTAATAAGGTGGGGCAAACCAGGTGACTAATGAAAATGCGCACTGCCCCTTTAAATCTCACAGAGTGGTGAGCGTGCACCCTGGGGGAGAGACGCGCGTGCACCAGCACTGCAGGAGGATGCACGGGAGGCGCGCTGAGACAAGCCCAGGGACGCGGCTCCCGTGCGAGCAGCGCAAGGAGGCTGCCCAGCGGAGATGACCTGGGGAGAGGCACCAGAGGAGGAAGGTAAGTGGCAGGGAGGTTACCACCGAAGCACGGGCATACAGGAGCGGGGGAGAAGCCGCAGGCGGCCCCGTGCAGGGCACCGGGACGCGGCGCGGGCCGTGACAGTACCCCCTCCCCCCCCCCTTTGGCCCCCTCTTCTTTTTGAGTTGCAGGAACTTCTGGATTAAGTTCTTGTCCAAGATGTTCTCTTCGGGTTCCCAAGACCTCTCCTCCGGACCAAATCCCTTCCAGTCAACCAGAAAGAACCGTCTTCCTCTGGAGAGTTTGGAGGCAAGAATTTGTTGCACTTCAAAAATGTCAGAGACACCAGAGATCGGAGATGGAGTACACGACTTGGTGGAAAATTTATTCAGTACCAACGGTTTGAGGAGAGAGACATGGAAGGTGTTAGGGATACAAAGAGAACGAGGCAGGAGCAACTTGTAGGCCACCGGGTTAATTTGGCGTAGGACCTTGAATGGGCTCAGAAAACGAGGTCCTAGTTTATAACTGGGCTGTTTAAGGCGGACATACTTGGCGGAAAGCCACACCTTGCCACCGGGACAGAAAATTGGCTGATGCCTCCTCTTCTTGTCCACCTGGAATTTCATACGGGAATGGGTTAATGAGCGTTGGGTATCTTTCCAAATGGCCTCGAAATCTCGAACCAAGGTATCAGGGACCTCGGAGGAGACAGGCAGAGGGAGAGGAGGGCGGGGATGGTGTCCATAGAAAATGAAGAACGGGGAGCTGCCGGTGGAACCAGAGTCATGGTGATTATAAGAGAATTCGGCCCAGGGTAGGAGAGAGGACCAATCATCCTGTCGTGCAGAGACGAAGTGGCGAAGATAGGTACCAAGGATCTGGTTCACTCGTTCCGCTTGACCGTTGGTTTGAGGGTGGTACGCAGAGGAGAAATCCAACTTGACTTTGAGGCGATTACACAGAGCACGCCAGAACTTGGAGACAAATTGCACCCCCCTGTCAGATACAATATGGAGAGGGAGACCATGGAGCCGGAAGATGTGATGGAAAAATAAACTTGCTAGCTGGGTAGCAGATGGTAGACTGGAGAGAGGGATAAAGTGAGCCATTTTAGAGAATCTGTCCACAACAACCCAGATTACAGTGCAATTGGAGGACGGTGGTAAGTCTGTGATAAAATCCATGGCTATATGGTCCCAAGGAGATTCCGGAATGGGAAGCGGTTGCAGTAAGCCAGCGGGCCTCAGGTGTGAAGTTTTATCCCGGGCACAGATGACACTAGCACGAACAAAATCGGAGACATCGCGGGCTAGGCTGGGCCACCAATAATGACGGGAAATGAGAGAGATGGGCTTCTGGACTCCCGGATATCCTGCTAGGAAGGAAAAGTGACCCCAGTTCAAGATCTTGGTTCTCAAGCGAGGGGGTACAAATGTCTCCCCAGTAGGTACCTGTAGAAGGGAAGCCGATGCTGCTGGAATGAGGCGATCAGGAGGAATGATGTGTTGAGGCTGCGAGTCTAGTCCCGTTACATCAGAGACCCTGGAGAGAGCATCTGAGATTCTTATGAGCTGGACAGAAGCGGATCTGGAAGTTAAAACGAGAGAAGAACAAAGACCACCTGGCTTGTCGGGGGTTCAGCCGTTCTGCGGATTGCAGGTAAAGGAGATTCTTGTGATCTGTATAAATGGAAATTGGGAGGACTGTTCCCTCCAACCAATGACGCCACTCCTCCAGAGCTAATTCAATAGCCAAGAGCTCCCGGTCCCCGATGGCATAATTTTTCTCAGCTGGAGAAAAGGTCTTCGAGAAGAAACCGCAAATGGACATTTTGCCCTTGGAGGATTGCTGCATTAAGACTGCTCCAGCTCCCACGGAGGAGGCGTCCACTTCCAGGGAAAAAGACTTGTCTGGGTCAGGTCGAGTCAAGACCGGAGCTGAGGCAAAGGCAGACTTGAGTCGGGAGAAGGCTTCTACGGCAGGAGGGGGCCAAGACTTGGAGTCCGCTCCCTTTTTAGTCAGAGACACAAGAGGTGCTACTAGCGTAAAGTAGTGTGGGATGAACTGCCGATAATAGTTGGCAAAACCTAAGAAGTGCTGGATAGCTTTAAATCCAGAAGGTTGAGGCCAGTTCAGAACAGCGGACAACTTATTTGGGTCCATGCTAAGCCCTTGGCTTGAGATGACATAGCCAAGAAATGGGAGGCTGGTCTGCTCAAAGAGGCACTTTTCGAGCTTGGCATAAAGATGGTTACTTCTCAGCCGGCGAAGAACTTGGCGTACCCTGGTCTGGTGAACCTCCAAACTGGGGGAGAAGATGAGAATGTCATCCAGATAGACAACAACACAGGAGTATAGGAAGTCCCGGAAAATGTCGTTGACGAATTCCTGAAAAACTGCCGGAGCGTTGGTTGCACAGCCCGAAAGGCATTACAAGGTACTCATAGTGTCCATCTCGGGTATTAAACGCTGTCTTCCATTCGTCACCCTTTCTGATCCTAATCAAGTTATAGGAACCTTGAAGATCCAACTTAGAGAAGATCTTAGCTCCGCGTAAGCGATCAAAGAGCTCGGAAATGAGTGGAAGAGGGTACTGATTCTTGATCGTGATCTTATTCAACCCTCGATAGTCTATGCAGGGGCGAAGCGAGCCGTCCTTTTTGTTCCACAAAGAAGAAGCCGGCTCCCGCAGGGGAAGAGGATTTTCGGATAAATCCCCTCTGTAGGTTCTCCCGGATGTAATCCGACATCGCCTTGGTCTCGGGCGCGGATAGTGGATAAATCCTACCCCGAGGAGGGGAGGCACCCGGCAGAAGATCAATAGGACAGTCATAGGGACGGTGAGGAGGTAGGCACTTCGCTTAGTAGGTAGGCACGTCGACGAATTCTTGATAGTGGACAGGAAGGCCAGGTAGGGAAGGACTGGGAGACGGAAATCTGGGTTGAACCGACTTCAGGCTACGGGTCTGGCAGTCCGGACCAAACGAGAGACCTCACCGGAGCACCAATCCAGAAGTGGGGCGTGATGCTGCAACCAAGGAAGTCCCAGGAGAGCATGAGAAGTGCAGCGAGGTAACACGTAGAAAACGATCTTTTCCTTATGAAGCATCCCCAATTTGCATCTCGAGTGGTGCATTCACTTCAAACACAGCGGTATTTAGGCACTCCCCACTGATGGACGATATGTACAGAGGTTTAGGGAGCCAAGAGACAGGCAAGCGGAACTTGGAAACTAGGTGAGCGGCAAGAAAATTTCCGGCAGATCCAGAGTCCACAAGAGAGGGAACAGTAAAGGTATTTCCCGAGGGGGAAGTGATCTGAACTGGGATATTTAAGCAGGGAAAGGAGTTTCTCTCACCTAGGGTCGACTCTCTTACGTCTCCTAGGTGCAAGCGTTTCCCTGGCGTGGAGGACGGAGAGGGCACCGACTCAAGTAGTGTTCTGGGCTGGCACAGTAGAGGCAAAGGTTCTCTTCCCTGCGATGGGTTCTTTCCTGAGGGGTAAGACGGGCCCGGTTTACTTGCATGGGCTCGTCAAAAGCAGAAGGTGAGGAGGCCTCCGGTGGGTGTTGCAATACCGGAGCAAGCCTAGGGAAGCGACAAGGTCTCGGCTGCTGGCGTTCCTGGCGGAGTTCCTCTTGTTTTTTCGCAAAACGGACGTCGATGCGGGTAGCCAAATGGATTAAATCCAAGAGGGAGAGTCACGAGTAGCCAGGGCATCCTTGACCCTACTTGACAGGCCCTTCTTGAAGGTGGCACACAGTGCAGCCTCATTCCAGTTGTAACAATCCTACGGGCTCACCTGAGTTAGAGGACCGCTGGCTGGAGGTAGGAGTGGAGCCCAGTGGCAAGGACCGCAGGCAGGTAGTAAGTGCAGGAAGTCTGGCAGAGGCGTAGTCAGTAGGCAGGCGGTGGGCAGGCAGCAATAAGCGTGGTCAGACAATCCAGATGGCAACGGTGGTAGCAGTTCAGTAAGTAGGGACAAAGCAGAAGAGTAGTCGGTAGGCAATTCCTGGTCAGCAGTGGACTTCAGTAGTAGCAAGAGCAGCAGATGAGGAGACGCTTGATCAAGGCTCAGGAGCTCAATAATCAGCAAGCTAGAGTGCAAGGGGCTGGACTTATATAGGGAAGTACCAGGTGTGGGGAATCAAGGGTGATGAGCAAGACTTGGCAAGACTAAGGTTACATAATAGGTTTCAGGAAGGAATGTCCAGAGAAGACGGTAGCCTAGTAAGCAGGGCTACTGCCTGGGATGTGGCTGGTCACGGGTTCGAATCCTGACAGTACTCCCCCCCTTCCAAGGTGACCTCCGGGCACCGCAGGGGCAGGCTTACCGGGGTGCCGTTGGTGGAACTCTTTTACCAGTCTGGGGGCGTGGATATTTTCTTCTGGCTCCCAGGAGTTATCCTCGGGAGGGTAACCCTCCCACCCAATTAGGTATTGTAGTCTTCCCCTGTGGATCCTGGAGTCGAGGATCTTTGTGACCACGTATTCTTCTTCACCCTGTACCCTCACGGGTGGTGGAGGGGGCGAGTGGCGGCCTGTGAAGGTGTTCTCCACGTATGGCTTGAGGAGTGAGCAATGGAAGACAGGGTGCACCCTAATGGAGTCCGGAAGGTCAATCCGGAACGTGACCTCGTTGATTTGTGCGGTGATCCGGAACGGACCCATGTATCTTTGGGCCAACTTTTTGGAGGGGACCTTCAATCTGAGGTTCCTGGTGGACAGCCACACCTTGTCTCCCACATGGAAGCCCGGGGTGGGTTTGCGACGTCTGTCTGCTCCCTGTTTAAAACGCCTCTGGGCGAGCTGGAGGTTGTCTATAATGTTCTTTTGTGCCTCCTGTAGGGTTGTTACACGTTCGGCCACTGCTGGGAGGGTGGAGGCGATGGGCAGGTGGGGAATGAATACCGGGTGCGAGCCTGTGTTAGCAAAGAAGGGGCTGTGCTTGGTCGAGCTGTGCTCAGCATTGTTGTAGGCGAACTCGGCCGTGGGGAGATGGTCAAGCCAGTCATCCTGCAGGTGGGAGCTGAAACAGCGTAGGTACTGCTCTAGGGTCTGATTAGTTCTCTCAGTCTGCCCGTTTGACTGAGGGTGGAAAGCGGAGGACAGGTTTACTTTAACCCCGAGTGCCAGGCAGAAGTTCTTCCAGAACTTTGAGGCAAATTGTACGCCTCGGTCAGAGACCACTTCGTCCGGGATCCCATGCAGCCTGAAGACCTCTCTGAGAATTAGATCGGCCGTCTGTTTGGCGGTGGGTATGCCTTTGTAGGGGATGAAATGGGCCATCTTGGTGAGACGGTCGACCACGACCAGGATGGTGTTCATCCCTTTTGAAGGAGGAAGGTCTACCACAAAGTCCATGGAGATCGAGCCCCAGGGGCGGGAGGGAATAGGGAGGGGTTGTAACAGACCCACGGGAGAGGAACGAGGAGTCTTATTGCGGGCACAGACCGCGCATGAGGAGATGTACCTCTTGATGTCCTCCTTGTATGTTGGCCACCAGAAGGAGCGGGAGAGAAGCTCCTGGGTCTTTCTTGTGCCAAAATGGCCGGCCAGCTTGGAGTCATGGTTGAGTTTGAGCACTTCGAGCCGTGCGATTTCTGGTACATATAGTTGTAGGTCCTGATGAAACCAATGGCCGTTCTTAAACGTAAGGCTGATATTCCCTGTGGGGTGGGCGAGGAAGGGGTCATTTTCATATCCTTCTTTGATTGTGCCCAGGAGTTCTTTAGAATAGGTGGCCCCTACGACCCTTCTCTCGGGTAAGATGTTATCTTGGCCCTTGTTACTCTGTGAGGGCTCGGAAAACATTCTGGAGAGGGCGTCAGCCTTGCCGTTTTTTGATCCGGGACGATAGGTGATGAGAAAGTTGAAGCGGGAAAAGAATAGGCTCCATCTGGCCGAGAGTCTCTTAGCGCTGCGGATGAACTCGAGGTTCTTGTGGTCAGTTAGTACGATTATGGGGTTGGTGGCTCCCTCCAGCAGGTGTCTCCACTCGGAGAAGGCATCCTTGATCGCCAAAAGTTCTTTGTTCCCAATGTCATAGTTCTTCTCAGAGGGGGACATCTGGCGGGAGAAAAATGCACACGGGTGTAATAGCATTCTCTCCCCTGTCCGTTGTGACAAAACTGCCCCCACCGCAGAGTCTGATGCATCCACTTCGACTGTAAATGGGAGCTCGGGGTTCGGGTGGATTAAGATTGGGGCAGAAGTGAAGAGGAGTTTCAGCTTGGTGAAGGCCTCCTGGGCCTCGGGTGTCCAGGAGAAGGGGACTGCCTTCTTGGTGAGTTGGGTGATTGGTGCTATGACCTTGGAGAAGTTCCGGATAAACTTCCGATAGAAGTTGGCGAAGCCAATGAATCTTTGTATCTCCTTCTCGTTTTTCGGAACGGGCCAGTTCATTACAGCTTGGACCTTCCCAGGGTCCATACTTATGCCCTCTGGGGAGATGATGTATCCGAGGAACTGAGTGGTGGTTCGCTCAAACTCGCATTTCTCTAACTTGATGTAGAGAGAGTTCTGTCGGAGTCTCTGCAGTACCCTGCAGACGTGTTCGCGGTGCTGCTCGAGGTCTTCAGAGAAGATCAAGATGTCGTCCAGGTTAACGACTACAAACAGATCCAGCATGTCCCTGAGGACGTCGTTAATGAAGTGCTGGAATGTGGCGGGAGCATTGCAGAGTCCGAAAGGCATGACCAGGTACTCGAAATGACCATAGCGTGTCCGGAAAGCTGTCTTCCATTCGTCCCCAGGGCGGATTCGGACGAGGTTGTAGGCCCCTCGAAGGTCGAGTTTAGTGAAGATCTTCGCTGCCCGGAGTCTCTCAAGGAGTTCTGAAATCAGTGGGAGCGGGTACCGATTTTTTACGGTTATGTCGTTAAGCTTTCTGTAGTCTATGCAGGGACGCAGGGAGGAGTCTTTTTTCTCTACGAAGAAAAAGGGGGCTACCGCAGGGGAGGTGGAGAGCCGGATGAACCCCTTCCTCAGGTCCTCGTCCAGGTACTCTTTCAGAGCCTTGAGTTCAGGCTCTGAGAGGGAGTAGATACTGCAAAAGGGTATTTCGGCCCCGGGCAACAGTTCTATAGGGCAGTCGTAGGGTCGGTTTGGTGGCAGCTTGTCTGCGTTTTTCTTTTCGCAGACATCCTGGAACTTGCGGTATTGAGGGGGTAGCAGATCCTTGACCGATAGTTTTGAGATGTTGGTGTCTTCGGGTGGAAGGACGGGTTTGTGGGAGCAATTTAGCGAGCAGAACTCGGACGGGAATCGTATGCAGCGGGTTTCCCAGTCCACCGAGGGGTTGTGGGTGGCCAACCATGGGATGCCCAAGATCACTGGGAACTTCAGGGAGGCGATCAGAGAGAAGTGGATCTTTTCACAGTGATCTGGTTCTATGAGGAGTTGTAGTTCAGTGGTCTCGTGAGTGGCCGGCCCCGAGGAGAGTGGGGATCCGTCAACGGTTTCCAGGTCAACGGGGGCTGCCTTGATTGTCAGTGGAATGTTCTTTTCGCGGGCGAAGGATAAATCCATGAAGTTGCCTCCCGCCCCGGAGTCTAACATCGCTGAACAGGAAAGTTGTCGCCCCTCAATGTCGATGAGGATGGGGACGATGAAGTGGGATCCATGAGCCGCCGTGTTGTTATTTTCGGGGGCTGCAGGCGGAGTTGGAGTCTGTAATCGCTCCTTTAGCTCCGTGACGGCAATAGTCTTTCGGATCTTATGAGGACATTTGATGGCAAAATGACTTGGCTCCCCACAGTAGAGGCAGAGGTTTTCGGCCAGCCTTCTTCAGCTGTGGATAGAGACCTACGTAGAGCGTCGACCTGCATAGGTTCAGTTACTGACTGGGGGTCGCGCCTCGGCTGTCGCACAGCGGTTGGGGTCATCGAAGACTTGACTCATGGCAGTGATGAAGTTGTTAAGGTTGTCCAGGAGGTGACTGTTAGTCTCTACGTATGGTGATGCCCATGCTAATGCTTCATCCGTCAGGAGATTGACCACAAATAGCACCTTCTTTTTCTCGGTGGTGAAGGGGGCCGGGTGCATTTGAAAATAGATGCGGCATTGGTTTAGAAACCCCCGATACTGGCATCTGTCGCCGCTGAATCTTGATGGGAGTGGCATGCGGGTGTCTGCGGACGCGCCGCGGACGTCCAGGAGTTGCCTCTGTAGTTCAATAATCTCCCTCTGTTGGCTTTGGACTACGCCTTGGAGCTGGGCAAATTTCTCCTGAAATGTAGTGCCAAATTCTTGAAGTTCGGAGACCTGCTTACGCAGAGTGGCCATTGCGGACTCCATAGTGCGGCTGATTATTCTGTAACAATCCTACGGGCTCACCTGAGTTAGAGGACCGCTGGCTGGAGGTAGGAGTGGAGCCCAGTGGCAAGGACCGCAGGCAGGTAGTAAGTGCAGGAAGTCTGGCAGAGGCGTAGTCAGTAGGCAGGCGGTGGGCAGGCAGCAATAAGCGTGGTCAGACAATCCAGATGGCAACGGTGGTAGCAGTTCAGTAAGTAGGGACAAAGCAGAAGAGTAGTCGGTAGGCAATTCCTGGTCAGCAGTGGACTTCAGTAGTAGCAAGAGCAGCAGATGAGGAGACGCTTGATCAAGGCTCAGGAGCTCAATAATCAGCAAGCTAGAGTGCAAGGGGCTGGACTTATATAGGGAAGTACCAGGTGTGGGGAATCAAGGGTGATGAGCAAGACTTGGCAAGACTAAGGTTACATAATAGGTTTCAGGAAGGAATGTCCAGAGAAGACGGTAGCCTAGTAAGCAGGGCTACTGCCTGGGATGTGGCTGGTCACGGGTTCGAATCCTGACACCAGTCCAGTTCTGATGCTAGGGTGTGAAACTGGATGGCGTAGTCACCGACAGAAGTATCCCCCTGACGAAGGTTCAGGAGAGCAGAATCGGCAGATGAGGCTCGGGCAGGCTCCTCGAAGGTGCCCCGGAACTCGGTGAAGAAAGACTGCAGTTCCGACGTAATCGGGTCACCTTTGTCCCAGAGAGGGGTGGCCCAGGCCAAGGCTTTTCCAGAAAGGAGACTGAGGACAAATGCCACCTTGGCCCGTTCGGATCGGAACTGGTCCGCCATCAATTCTATATGCATGGAGCATTGGGACACAAAACCCCTGCACGCCTTGAAGTCTCCCTCAAACTTGTTGGGCAGGGAGAGTCGCAACTTCGGACCGAGAGCGGAGGCTGAAGGCACCGGTCCAGGAGCAGGCTCTGGAACGGGTTGCCGTGGTTGCGGCTGCTGAAGCTGCTGCATGGTGAGAAGCTGCTCCATCATGGCGGATAATTGGTTCAGCTGTAGAGCCTGTTGTGCCAACTGCTGGGACTGCTGAGCCACAACTGTAGAGAGATCCACAATGCTGGGAAGAGGCACCTTGGCGGTATCCATGGCCGGATCTTGCTGTGACACTCACCGGAGGAGACAGGAGGTGGATCCACTGGGCCTGCGTGGCAGGTGTAGAGAGCCGTACCAGGGAGTGGAATCTAAGACTCCGCTGGTCTTCGCCAGAGCCTGCCGCAAAGCAGGATGGACTTGCTGCGGCAGGCGAAGTCCAGGTCGCATCCGCAGGCAGGACTCGACCACGCAAGCAGCCGAGGTGGAACTTGGCACAGAGAGGTGTCACCGGGAGGTAGGAAGCGGGCAACCGGCCAGGCAGGTGGTAAGTCGTGGTCAGGACCAGCCTAAGGTCAGAGGTAGGTGGCAAGGGTGCGTAGTCAGGGACGTAACAGTAGGTCAAGGGCAGGCGGCACAGGTTCGTAGTCAGGGACGTAGCAATAGGTCAGGTAGCACAGGTATGTCAGAACAGTAGATAGTACGCTTTCTCTAGGGCAATTAGCACAAAGATCCGGCAGGGAACATGGGAAGTGACATGCTTTAATAAGGTGGGGCAAACCAGGTGACTAATGAAAATGCGCACTGCCCCTTTAAATCTCACAGAGTGGTGCGTGCGTGCCCTGGGGGAGAGACGCACGTGCACCAGCACTGCAGGAGGATGCACGGGGGGCACGCTGAGTCAAGCCCAGGGACGCGGCTCCCGTGCGAGCAGGGCGAGGAGACTGCCCAGCGGAGATGACCCGGGGAGAGGCACCAGAGGAGGAAGGTAAGTGGCGGGGAGGTGACCGCGAAGCACGGGCATACAGGAGCGGGGGAGAAGCCGCAGGGGGCCCCGCGCAGGGCACCGGGACGCGGCGCGGGCCGTGACACCCAGTACAATTTCAACTGTAAGTTCCGCACATACCTCCATCATATGGCTTACTGTCCCAAAACATGCATCAAAGGTAATTTGAACAGTCTTACCGGGCTCCGGGCGGGACTTCACAAAGAGAATTATTTCTGGCATAATCCGAGATACAGTCTGGCAACAATCCAAGTCCACCCACAGTGGGATTCCGCCCACCAACAACTCACGGGACCTCGGCTTCATCCTGGCGACCACCAGTTGTGGCCCACGTCGGTTGCCCCCAGCAACGGCCTACCGATGTCCTTTTTCCAGAAAAAAAATCTCGATCTGTTGCCCCTAGCAACGCTCCTCTATAGACACAATCCTGTGCTTAACCACTTAAGGACCTAGGGCGTATGGATACGCCTTGACGTCCTGGTACTTAAGGACCCAGGGCGTATCCATACACCTGTGGGAATTTCGGGGACCGGGCCGGGGTGACTGCTGATATCAATCAGCAGGCACCCCGCGCAAATGCCCAGGGGGGTCATCAGACCCCCCCTCCCGTCGGCGATCGGCGCAAATCGCAGGTGAATTCACACTTGCGATTTGCGCCGATTCCGGGTCATACGGGTCTATGGTGACCCGGTGACCCGGAATAGAAGGGGGATCGCGGTTGTCTAAGATACCCACGATCCCCCTGTAGGCATAGGAGTGAGGTGGCAGGGTTGCCACCCCTCCTATCCCTGCTCTTGGTCTGCTATTGATCGACAGAGGCGACGACCAATAGCAGACCGGGGGCGGGGGGGTTAACTTTCATTTTCCCCGTCCTGCCCACCCACAATAGGTGGGGCAGAACGGGGAACCGAAGGGGACCGGGTGCCGACGTCCACTTACCGATCCGGAGGCTGCGGCGACGGTGATTGGCGGGCGGCGTGACGTGCGTCTGAAGAGGACGGCTCCCAGGATCCTACGGAAGCCAGTAAGTTGATCTGGAGGGCTACAGTCTGAGACTGTGGTCTCTAAACTGTAGCCCTCCAGATGTTGCAAAACTACAACTCTCAGCATGCCCAGACAGCTGTTTGGGCATGCTGGAATATGTAGTTTTGCAACAGCTAGAGGGCTGCAGTTTGAGACCACTATACAGTGGTCTCTAAACTATATCCCTCCAGATCTTGCAAAACTACAACTCATAGCATGCCCACATAGCTGTTTGTTGTCTGGGCATGCTGGGAGTTGTAGTTTTGCAACATCTGGAGGTCCACAGTTTGGAGATCACTGTGCACTGGTCTAAAAACTGTAGCTCTCCAGATGTTGCAAAACTACAAATCCCAGTATGCCCAGAAAGCAAACAGCTGTCTCGGCATGCTGGGAGTTGTAGTTGGGTACCTCCAGCTGTTGCATAACTACATCTCGCAGCATGCCCTTCGGTGATTAGTACATGCTGGGAGTTGTAGTTTAGCAACAGCTGGAGGCACACTGGTTGGAAAATACTGAGTTAGGTAACAGAACCCAACTGAAGGTTTTCCAACCAGTGTGCCTCCAGCTGTTGCAAAAGTACAACTCCCAGCATGCACGGTCTGTCAGTAAATGCTGGGAGTTGTAGTTTTGAAACAGCTGGAGGTTTGCACCCCCCACCCCCCATTTGAATGTACAGGGTACATTCACACGGACAGGTTTACAGTAAATTTCCTGCTTCAAGTTTGGGCTACGTCAAATTTTTTGCCGCAGCGCAAACTCCTAGTGGGAAATTCACCGTAACACGCCAGTGTGAATGTGCCCTAAAAACACTACAATACACTAACACATAATAAAGGGTAAAACACTACATATACACCCCTTTACACTGTCCCCCCCAATAAAAATGTAAAACGTCTTGTACGGCAGGGTTTCCAAAACGGAGCCTCCAGCTGTTGCAAAACAACAACTCCCAGCATTTCTGGACAGTCACTGACTGTCCAGGCATGCTGGGAGTTTAGCAAGAGCTGGAGGCACCCTGTTTGGGAATCACTGGTGTAGAATACCCCTATGTCCACCCCTATGCAATCCCTAATTTAGTCCTCAAATGCGCATGGCGCTCTCTAACTTCGGAGCCCTGTCGTATTTCAAGGAAACAGTTTGGGGCCACATATGGGGTATCGCCGTACTCGGGAGAAAATGCACTACAAATTTTGGGGGTCTTTTTTTCCTTTTACCGCTTGTGAAAAGGAAAAGTTGGGGGCTACACCAGCCTGTTAGTGTAAAAAAATTTAAAAATTTACACTAACATGCTGGTGTTGCCCCATACTTTTTATTTCCACAAGCGGTAAAAGGGAAAAAAAGACCCCCAAAATTTGTAACGCAATTTTTCCGAGTACGGAAATACCCCAGATGTGGGCGTAAAATGCTCTGCGGACGCACAACAAGGCTCAGGAATGAGAGCGCACCATGTACATTTGAGGCCTAAATTGGTGATTTGCACAGGGGTGGCTGATTTTACAGCGGTTCTGACATACGCAAAAAAAAAGAAATACCCACATGTGACCCCATTTTGGAAACTACACCCCTCACCGAACGTGACAAGGGGTATAGTGAGCCTGAACACCCCACAGGTGTTTGATGAATTTTCATTAAAGTTGGATGGGAAAATGAAAAGCATTTTATTTTTTCACTAAAATGCTGGTGTTACCCTAAATTTTTCATTTTCACAAGGGAAAATAGGAAAAAAGCCCAAATTTGTAACCCCATCTCTTCTGAGTAAGAACATACCCCATATGTGAATTTAAAGTGCTCTGCGGGCGAACTACAATGCTCAGAAGAAAAGGAGCGCCATTGGGATTTTGTAGAGAAAATTTGTCCGGAATTGAAGGCCACATGTGTTTACAAAGCCCCCATAGTGCCAGAACAATGGACCCCCAACACGTGACCCCGTTTTGGAAACTACACCCCTCACGTAATGTAATAAGGGGTACATTTAGAATTTACGCCCCACAGGTGTCTGACAGATTTTTGGAACAGTGGTCTGTAAAAATGAAAAATTTAATTTTTCATTTGCACGGCCCACTGTTCCAAAGATCTGTGGGGTGTAAATACTCACTGCACCCCTTATTAAATTCTGTGAGGGGTGTAGTTTCCAAAATGGGGTCACATGTAGGGGGGTCCACTGTTCTGGCACCACGGGGGGCTTTGTAAACGCACATGGCCCCTGACTACCATTCCAAACAAATTCTCTTTCCAAAAGCTCAATGGCGCTCCTCCTCTTCTGAACATTGTAGTTCGCCAGCAGAGCATTTTACGTCCTAACATGGGATATTTCCATATTCAGAAGAAATGGGGTTACAAATTTTGGGGGTCATTTTCTCCTATTACCCCTTGTAAAAAATGTAAAATTTAGGGCAAAAACTGCATTTTAGGAAAAAAAAAAAATTTTCATTTACACATCCAACTTTAACGAAAAGTCGTCAAACACCTGTGGGGTGTTAAGGCTCAGTGGACCCCTTGTTACGTTCCTTCCAAAATAGTATGCCATGTGGGTATTTTTTGCTTTTCTGGCACCACAGGGGCTTCCCAAATGCGACATGCCCCCAAAAAACCATTTCAGCAAAGTTGCTTTCAAAAAGCCAAATGTGACTCCTTCTCTTCTGAGCATTGTAGTTCGCCCGCAAAGCATTTTACATCCTAACATGGGGTATTTCCATACTCAGAAGAGATGGGGTTACAAATTTGGGGGGGCATTTTCTCCCATTACCCTTTGTAAAAATGGTAAATTTGGGGGAAAAACTGCACTTTAGTGTGAATTTTTTTTTTCCATTTACACATCCGATTTTACGAAAAGTTGTCAAACACCTGTGGGGTGTTAAGGCTAACTGGACCCCTTGTTACGTGCCTTGAGGGGTGTAGTTTCCAAAATGGTATGCCATGTGGTATTTTCTGCTGTTCTGGCACCATAGGGGCTTTCTAAATGTGACATGCCCCCAAAAACCATTTCAGAAAAATTCACTCTTCAAAATCCCATTGTCGCTCCCTCCCTTCTGTGCCCTCTACTGAGCCCGTCGAACACTTGACATACACATATGAGGTATTTCCTTACTCGAGAGAAATTGGGTTACAAATTTTGGGAGCTTTTTCTCCTATTACCACTTGTAAAAATTCAAAAACTGGGTCTACAAGAACATGCGAGTGTAAAAAATGAAGATTTTGAATTTTCTCCTTAACTTTGCTGCTATTCCTGTGAAACACCTTACTGAATGTCATTTTGAATACTTTGAGGGGTTCAGTTTTTAATAATGGGGTCATTTGTGGGGTATTTCTAATATGAAGGCCCTTCAAATCCACTTCAAAACTGAACTGGTCCCTGAAAAATTCCGATTTTGAAAATTTTGTGAAAAATTTGAAAACTGCTGCTGAACTTTGAAGCCCTCTGATGTCTTCCAAAAGTAAAAACATGTCAACTTTATTATGCAAACATAAAGTAGACATATTGTATATGTGAATCAATGTATAATTTATTTGGAATATGCATTTTCCTTATAAGCAGAGAGCTTCAAAGTTAAAAAAAATGCAAAATTTTCAATTTTTTCATCAAATTTTGGAATTTTTCACCAAGAAATTATGCAAGTATCGACAAAATTTTACCACTAACAAAGTAGAATATGTCACGAAAAAACAATCTCAGAATTAGAATGAAAGGTAAAAGCATCCCAGAGTTATTAATGCTTGAAGTGACAGTGGTCCGATGTTCAAAAAATGGCAGGGTCCTTAAGGTATATTTGGGCTGGGTCCTTAAAGGGTTAAACTCCTCTGCTGGGCTCCTCCGACTTGCAATCTTGCAGGGGGTTGCTTCTAGCAACTGCTCCTCTCCAACTCGCCCGTTGGTTGCCCTTGGCAACGGGTTGCCCTTGTCAACGGCGTGCCCGCATCCTCCACCAAAATGTGACGAACCGTCTCAGGGATTAGCTCTCGGATCGTCCTGGTCACTTGCCACGGGACACGTTCCTCACAATAACACCACAGACCATAGTTCCGCATAAAAGTCTGGCTCCTTGCCAGTTTTATTACCACAGGTTGCAGGTAAAAACAAAACATAAACAGGAACAAAATAAAGTCCTAGACCGTCTAGTCACTGACTACACATATCAGCGTGCCCTGACTACTAACTGGTGAGCTACCCTCAGCCAGTTAAACATGTGACTCCTGCAACCTGTTACTCACAGTTCACACCACTTCTTGGACCACTCACAGATTCCAGCTGTGTGCTTCCTCAACAGGGTCCGAGTGTCTCCCCCTACAGCGACATGCTGTTTCTCAGGGAGAGCACAGATTAGACTGAGTCTCCATCTTATATACACCTCCCTTCCCTGCTGCCTCATTACTTAAGAATAAGGTGAGATATTCTTCAGGGTGAACAGATGAAATACACCCTTTCCTTGCCACCTTATCACAATATATATATATATATATTATTTTTTTTATATATATATATTTTTATTATTTATTTTTTACACATTCTTTTCCCATCCAACCCCTCACATACAGGGCTGCTAGGACACTTACAGTGAGCACCGGAGACAGTAGCAGTACGGGACGGTAAGGAAGCGGCAGGATGTTGTTTCTTGTGCGCAGCCAACACAGTTCCGGGCAGGACGTTGGATTGGGATTTGGAGACACAGGAACAGGGGGTCTCAGATGTCTGAGGTTTCCATGCCACTACTGTAGCGTTGTAGCAGGGTGGGGGGGCGAGGTGCTGGGGGAGGGGTTGCTTACACAGTAGTGGGCCTGGAGTACAGGGGCGGGTTCTTCTTGTGCATCTTAGAGGTAAAGGGGCCTAAACGAGTGGCGCTGCGCTGTGTTTCTCAGCTATGGACCGGAGGCGGCTAGCTGCTTTAGCATGGGGCTAAATGACTAGCTGCTTTGGGCCCCCAGGAATGACAGGGCCCAGGGTAGCTGCCCCTTTTGCCCCGCGTTAAAGATGGCCCTGCCCAGCATGCTGGATATCAACCTTTGGGCCGAATCCTGAGTGATGGCAATCGGAAAAAGAAGGGTCAACGGTGTAAATACTGAGTTTTTGCAAAAGCTTGATGTATTTGTCAATACAAGTATAAATTAAATGTTTATAATTATACTACAGTAACCATAGAAACATCTGAATAAAAGATCTAAAATTACTAAAGCAGCAAACTTTGTGAAAACCAAAATTTGTGTCAGTTACAATACTTTTGGTCATGATAACTAGGGTTTTCATGACATGGCAGCGTTTCATTGTGCGCCCACTGAGTTATGCAACAAATATAAGTATGTTTGTGCTGAAAAAGGTCCCATATAGTCTAGAAAAGATTGTGAGCAGAGATTATGGCTGGACATGCCATTGGAATATTTCTTCAATACTCTCACGGTACATTCCTCTTGAATGACTTGTAGCTTCCCACATGTCTAAATTGATGGCGGTATACAGGTATGGACTAAAACACCGCATCCTCTATACACATATTGCTGATCCCTCCATATTCATTTATTAATAAGCCATAGCATCAATACAATTAGTGATCTCTGGTTGGCTGCTAACAGTGCATTCCTTACTAAGAAGAGAAAATGAAATTATAGGACATAATACATTTGAGCACTTGTCTTTTACATTGGTTTCCTCAATTACTCTAACACAGTACAAGCAAAGTAAGACTAACAGCTGACATTTGTGAGTAACTCTCCACTAAGTTTAACAGAAGGGGAAACCAAGCACCCCTCTGTAACATCTGTATATGGGAGGATACCAAGCACCCCTCTATAACATCTGTATATGGGAGGATACCAAGCACCCCTCTATAACATCTGTATATGGGAGGATACCAAGCACCCCTCTATAACATCTGTATATGGCAGGATACCAGGCACCCCTCTATAACATGAGGGATACTAAGCATCCCACTATGCCATTCATATATGGGGGAATACCAAGCACCCAAAGCACAGAAGATCAAGCTCACAAGGTGATGATCAAATATTACTTTATTAATATTCCAGCATACAAAGTGATATAAAAGCAGGACTAACGTGCTTCGGACGCCATGTCCTTAGTCATAGTCACATAGAATACCAAGCACCTCTCTATGACATCTGCATATAGGGGTATACCCAGGGCCGGCCCTACCATGGGACCCGATGGGACCATGGTCCCAGGCACTTTGCCCCTTTTTTTTTTTGTGCCACCTGGGTCCATGGTCACCC
Source organism: Hyla sarda (assembly GCF_029499605.1). Taxonomy (NCBI): domain Eukaryota; kingdom Metazoa; phylum Chordata; class Amphibia; order Anura; family Hylidae; genus Hyla; species Hyla sarda. The sequence goes on from NC_079190.1 coordinate 69,365,586, forward strand.
GCTGCTCACTGTTCTAAAGTGACCATGGCGCCGGCGCAGCCCGAGCTGCTTAATAGCGCAGTGGCCACTTCAACACAGTGAGCCTGCGGTCGGCCTGGGTCTGATGAGGGATGTTGCGCAAGTGACCTAAAGTACCTAAAGTGGGGAATCTATGCTACCTAATGTGGGGAATCTATATGCTACCTAATGTGGGGAATCTATGCTACCTAATGTGGGGAAACTGCTACCTAATGTGCGGAACTATGTTACCTAATGTGGGGAATCTATGCTACCTAATGTGGGGAATATATGCTACCTAATGTGGGAAAACTGCTACCTAATGTGGGGAACCTGCTACCTAATGTAGGAAAAATGCTACCTAATGTGGTAAAACTGCTACCTAATGTGGGGAACCTGCTACCTAATGTAGGAGAACTGCTACCTAATGTGGGCAAACTGCTACCTAATGTGGGGAATCTATGCTACCTAATGTGGGGAATCTATGCTTCCTAATGTGGGAAAACTGCTACCTAATGTGGGGAACCTTCTACCTAATGTGGGAAAACTGCTACCTAATGTGGGGAATCTATGCTACCTAATGTGGGGAATCTATGCTACCTAATGTGGGGAATCTATGCTACCTGATGTGGGGAATCTATGATACCTAATGTGGGGAAACTATGCTACCTAATGTGGGGAATCTATGTTACCTAATGTGGGGAAACTATGCTACCTAATGTGGGGAAACTGCTACCTTCCTAATGTGGGGGAACTGAGGCCTACCTAATGTTTTTTTTTTCTTTGGGGGGCAAGGGCAGCATTTCCCTCTTGGAACCAGGCAGCACAATGTATTGGTCCGACCCTGGGTATACCAAGCACTGCACTATGGCATCCATGTACCCTAACATAACAGGACATATGGAAAGGGTTTGTCTTGTTGCAACAAAGAGCTTTTCTTGATGTAGCTCAAATAAGAGATAACAGTGAGGGATTTGCAGAGTTACTCCTCACACTCATATGTTTAAAAGTTTCATAACATTTGGGAATCACCTTTAAAGTAACATACATTTTTTCAGGTCGAACATGGGTGCTACCATCGAGCAATGTTTATACAGCAACTACTCAAGATTCTGTAGTGCTCAGAGTATATTTGTGTGTGGACAAAACCAAGCAAAAAATAATTTCAGTGCAAAATTGAAGAGGCACAGCTGCCACTGAACATCTTCTTTTTCTTTCAATGTAAAATCTTACGTTCTCAATATGAGATATTTAATGTAAGTTACATTGGGCCTATGACTACTAGCCCATTAAGTTATCTCAGTTTGAAATAATAGACGTATAATGGGATGCTATGTTGTTAAAACCATCAGCCATTGTCCATTGTTAAAGCTATCAGCAGACAAAATAGCCCATGATACTGGAGACAACCAAAGAAATCTTTCACCACAGACAGTATGCAGCCTCTAATAAACAACCTGCGCCGTATATATATGGCGCGGCCGTGTGGCAGGTCTATGAATGAAGCTTAGGAGCTAATGCCGGACACCGGTAATTGGGCTGATGCCCGGCATTAACCCTTTAGACACACGATCTAAGTTGATTGCAACATCTAAAAATGCAGAAAATGCACTGGAGGCAGCTCAGCGGAGCTGATCATGATCATCGCAGCGAAATCGCGATGTCCTGATCAGCTGAAAGGACAGTGGGAGGGTCCTTACCTACCTCCTCACTGTCCGATCGACTCTCCAAGGCTCCAGTCAGCTTCAGCAGGCTGGAGCAATGGAGTACCGATAACACTGGTCATTGCTATGCTATGACATAGCATTGAACATTGTATGCAATCTAATGATTGCATGAAAAGGTTCCCTATGGGGGCTAAAAAAAAGGGTAAGAAAAGTACAAAAGAAAGTTAATAAATGTGATTTAATCCCTTCCCTAATAAAAGTTTGAATCACCCTCCTTTTCCCATAAAAAAATATATATATGTAAACAAAAATAAACACAAACATATGTGGTATCACTGTGTGTGTAAATGTCCGTATTATAAAAATATAATGTTAATTAAACCGCACGGTCTATGGCGTATGCGTAAAAAAATACTAAATTCCAGAATTGCGTATTTTTGGTAGTGATAAAAACTACAGACTATGGCACAAAAAATGAGCCCACATTTAGCCCTGTATACGGAAATATAAAAAAAAAAGTTATAGGGGCCAGAAAAGGACATTTTTAAACATGCAAATTTTTGTACAAAAAAGAGGTAAAACTAAATAAAACCTATATAAGTTTGGTATAATTTTAATCGTATGGACATATCGAATAAAGGTAAGGTGTCATTTTTGCAGAAAAGTGCACTGCATAGAATCGTAAGCCCCCAAAATTAACAAAATGGCGTGTTTTTATTTTCAATTTTGCCCCACAAATATTTTTTTTTGGGTTTTGCCATATATTTTGTGGTAAAATGATTGATGTCATACAAAGTACAATTGGTGGTGCAAAAAACAAGCCCTCATTTAGGTCTGTAGGTGGAAAATTTTAAGATTTTTAGAAGAAGAGGTTGAAAAAAAGAAAGTGCAAAAATGAAAAAACCCTGAGTCTTTAAGGGGTCAATGTGTTGCCTGAGCAATATCATGCCTCTAGCCCACATAATGGTATGTAGTGTATGTGACAGACTGAGCATATTTAATGTATTTGGAAATTGTCATCAGACATGTGAGTTTAGTCTATATAAGAATCAGAACCTATGATGGAAGAGAAAAGGAGCGCCAACTCCATTAACAACCACAGAACAGCTGATACACTTCCATTACTTTGTCATTAACAAAGAATTACATCATATGATGATCAACACTTCCTTTCAATATTTCTTCTCTATAATTAAAGAGAAATCATTTTAAAAGTAAGGAAGGATTAGGTGTAAGGGTCATAGGTCACTCAAAAGACCGCCTCCCAAGCATGGTTTTGGCTTGTTGTTAATGTTCATATTTCCTTTTAGGACATCTACGTGGGCATAAAAGACCTCCTCTATGATCTAGAATGGACAGCCCTTCTAAAAGTGCAGCTCACAGTCTAGCAGACTCAGACTATGTTCAGACGGCAGAATTTCAGAGTCCGCTGAAGGAATAGACATGTCTCTCCGCTCAAAAATGCATTGCCGTCTATCAGATTGCACATTTACGAGCGGTCCTGTGTTTTCCAGGCAGAAATTTTGTACATTTTTGGTCATGTGAACATGACCTGAGGATGTTCATGTATTACATTGACAGCCGTTCAATGCTTTTACCAGCGATTATTTTTTTTATTCCCTGGAAGTGCATTGTAAAAGATCCATTTGATCAACAGCAAGCAGTGATTTGAAAACTCTTAGGAATAAATGGTATACCTGTAACCAGATTGTACAATGCATTCAGAAAGTCTTCAGACCCTTTCACTTTTTTCACAGTTTGTTATATTGAGGCCTTTTGCTAAAATAAAAAAAAGTTTCCCCCAATGCTGCGCTTAATACCCCATGATGAGACTGTGAAAACTGAATGTAAGAATTTTTTGCAAATTTATTAAAAAATAAATATTCAGACCCTTTATTATGACACTTACATTTTTTTCTTGGTGATAATTGAGATTGAAATAGCTGACAATGCAGAGCAAAAACCAAGCCATGAGGGGGAAAGAACTCACTGTAAAGCTCAGAGACAAGATTGTATGGAGGCACAGATCTGGGGAACGGTACAAAAAATGTCTGCTGCACTGAAAGTTCGCACAATGACAGCATCCTTAATCATTTATAAATTGAATAAGTTTAGAACCAGGACTTTCTAGAGCTGGCCACCTCACCAAACCAAGTAATCGGGGGAGAATGGCCTTGGTAAGAGAGGTAAACAAGAACCCAATGGTCACTCTGGTTGAGCTCCAAAGATACTGTGTGCCGGTGGGAGAATCTTTCAGAAGGTCAACTATCATGACAGAGTGGCCAGAAAGCAGCCTCTCCTCAGTAAAACACACAAAGGCCAGACTGGAGTTTGCAACAGCTTAAAAAACACCAAAAGGACCCTCAGACTGTGAGAGACAAGATTCTCTGGTCTGATGAAACCAAAGATTGAAGTTTTTACTCCTAATCCTAAACATAATTTCTAGAGGAAACCAGGTCACAGCTCCTCACCTGCCCAATACATCCATACAGTAAAGCATGGCGGTGGCAGCATCACGCTGTGAGCTGTTTTTAGCATCAGGGACAGGGAGACTGGTCAGGGTTGAGGAAAAGTAGCAAATGTCCCCCATTTAGACCTATTAAAAAATATGCGTATAAACTTCTGTTTTTCTGCTGTCATGAGTGACCCGGTTGGGTTGTTCCTGTGTAGAAGTTAGACCCAGCTGTGTGTTCTTTCCCCTAACCGTATTGGTTGTTTGTGTGTGACAGCCAAATGTTTGATACACAAAGTAAAAAATCGATTTGTCATGCTCAAAAAATGTAACTTCGGGAGCTGGCAAGGTCAAAATATTAATGTAAACCAAACGCAGAAGTACTTAAGTGATTTCAGCCGAACATTTCAATGATGTGGCATCATTGGAAGCAATAAGTTGCTTTGAAAGTGGTGGGCCTGAATTTCTTAGACCCTCTAATGGATATTATTTTGAGGATCACCCATTATTTAGAATAGGTGCACATTTACACATCACAATTGTTACTATCACTGTACACAGGATGCATCATCCATGAACTGTGTCGGCTTGCACAACATGCAAAAAAGAGCCGCACACATTGTTAGAGCAGCGTGATACCAGCATGGCACCTCTAGTTCCTCACCACGGACTTGGTGCATAGCACCAAAACATCTGCTATTAAAGGAGAACTATTGTGCAGGACAACTTAAAGGGGTTATCCAGGAAAAAACTTTTTTTATATATATATCAACTGGCTCCAGAAAGTTAAACAGATTTGTAAATTACTTCTATTAAAAAATCTTAATCCTTTCAGTACTTATGAGCTTCTGAAGTTAAGGTTGTTATTTCCTGTCCAAGTGCTCTCTGATGACACGCGTCTTGGGAACCGCCCAGTTTAGAAGCCAATCCCCATAGCAAACCTCTTCTAAACTGGGCGGTTCCTGAGACAGGTGTCATCAGAGAGCACTTAGACAAAAAAGAACAACCTTAACTTCAGAAGCTCATAAGTACTGAAAGGATTAAGATTTTTTAATAGAAGTAATTTACAAATCTGTTTAACTTTCTGGAGCCAGTTGAGCGGTCATCTAAATTTTTTTACACAATAGTTCTCCTATAACAGGTCGCCTGAACTATGAGAGCAATACTGATATCCTGAACTATAAAGGAGTCTATCTTGTGTATGCAAACAAAAAATGCTCAGTTAAAACAAATTATCGCTCTGTTTATTTGCCAATTTATATACAAAAAAGAGACACTGTGTATAATTGGCATTAAAGGGGTAGTCCAGTGGTGAAAAACTTATCCCCTATCCTAAGGATAGGGGATAAGTTTGAGATCGCGGGGGGTCCGACCACTGGGGCCCCCCGCGATCTCTCTGTACGGGGCCCCGGCTCTCCGCCGAGATAGCGGGTGTCGACCCCCGCACGAGGCGGCGGCCGACACGCCCCCTCAATACATCTCTATGGCAGAGCCGGAGATTGCCGAAGGCAGCGCTTCGGCTCTGCCATAGAGTTGTATTGAGGGGGCGTGTCGGTCGCGGCTTCCTGCGGAGGTTGACACGCCCCCCCTCCCGCAGGCTGTCGGGGCTCCGTACAGGAGATCGCGGGGGGCCCCAGGGGTCGGACCCCCCGCGATCTGCAACTTATCCCCTATCCTTAAGATAGGGGATAAGTTGTAAACCACTGAGTCACCACTGGACTACTCCTTTAATATTAACAACATATGATAGATTATTGAGTTCTGATAGATTACTGATACTATTAAAGGGGTATTCGGCCCCTAGACATTTTATGGGATAAGATGTCAGATCGCCGTGGTCCCGCTGCTGGGGACCCCTGGGATCCCTGCTGCGGCACCGCGCTATCATTACAGCACAGAGTGAGTTCGCTCTGCACGTAAGGATGGGCGGTACAGGGGCCGGAGCATCGTTACGTCACGGCTCCACCCCTCGTGATGTCACGGCCCGCCCCTTTCAATACAAGTCTATGGGAGGGGGCGTGGCGGTCGTCACGCCCCCTCCCATAGACTTGCATTAAGGGGACGGGCCGTGATGTCACGAGGGGCGGCGCCATGACGTCACGTGGCTCCGTCCCCTGTATCACCCCTCATTACACACAGAGCGAACTCGCTCTGTGCTGTAATGATAGCGCGGTGCCGCAGCGGGGATCCCGGGGGTCCACAGCAGTGGGACCACAGCGATCTGACATCTTATCCCCTATCCTTTGGATAGGGGATAAAATGTCTAGGGGCGGAATACCCCTTTAACAACATAGATTATATACAGTGGTCCCTCAACATACGATGGTATGTCGATCTGATCATATGTCGGGGCCATCGTAGGTCGGGGGGTTACTGTATATGTTTAGTGGTCTTAATATTAAACCTGTCACCTCCAATGCATGTTTTTTCTTTTCAAAGAGTGTTGTTGCAATTTCTTTTTAAGGGTGTATTCACACGTACAGTATCCTGCAGACTTCAAATCCTGCACATCAAATCTGTGCAAGATACTGAGTGTGTGAATAGACCCTAAATATGTGATCTGTTGTCTGATTTATATATTTATTCATTAAATTTGCTATTCTATTTTTTTATGCGTACAGACTTTTATATCTCCTGGAATGGAGATGTTAGTTGCAGCTTCCTGGGTAGCTGTTCACAATCATGTTAAGGGCAGCTACGGCACTAGAGAAAATCATCACCAAATATCTCGAATACTACAGGCGCCACATCCTGCAAGTCACAACACCCATATCCTCCTCAGTGTTAAATGGATACAATCACATAACAATTTATTTCCTAAAAAGAAAGAATAAATTAATCAAAAGGGAAAAAGAAACCAAAAAAGCATTAAAGAGACATGCCCCATGTTTATAACCAATATTACCATGTTATTCAAGAAAACTATTATGGGCATGTCATAATCAAATCCAACCTCCTGTTCAATCCCTGCGGTGTCTTGTTTCTAGGAAGAACATCCAGAATGTTTCTCTATTGTACAGTCTCCTCCTTAAGTCACCTCCTCTTGGACCTAATTTAACCTTTTCAACACCAGACACCCTCAGAGATTGAACATCCTCTGCATGAATGTTTCTGAAATGCCTCAAAAGCATATAGGTACCAACCTCGTTATTTTTAACATCCGCAATATGTTTCCTGAAGCGTGTTTTTAACAAATTGCTTGTACAACCCACGTGGAGTTTGCATGCCACACAGGTAGCCACATATACTATTGATTTTGTAGCTATTACCTGTGTGGCATGAAACTACTCTCCTAGTAAGGTCCATAAAATCACGTCATGCATCTAGTATGACCACATTCCCAATTTCCTACCGTATAGAAATATATATAGAAAGATATTGGTTAGAAATATGGGGCATGTCTCTTTAATGCTTTTTTGGTTTCTTTTTCCCTTTTGATTAATTTATTCTTTCTTTTTAGGAAATAAATTATTATGTGATTGTATCCATTTGGCACTGAGTAGGATATGGGTGTTGTGACTTGCAGGATGTAGCGCCTGTAGTATTCGAGATATTTGGTGATGATTTTCTCAAGTGCCGTAGCTGCCCTTAACATGATTGTGAACAGCTACCCAGGAACTGCAACTAACATCTCCATTCCAGGTTTTTGTACTGCCTTTGTATCTTAACTAATGATGAAATGGGTCATGTGACCCTTCTCCAATGTACTTTAAAAGTGAGGTTTGTATCATGTCAGTCTACGATTAAGCACCTAGGTGCAAAACGCGTTAGCCATATTGCTCTGTATGTGACACTTGTTCGTAACTTTAATAAGGCAAGCCTTGTTTTAACTGCGGACCTCAAGTGCCGGACGTGTCCTTCTTTGCCCATCCTTGCTGGGCCGAGGGTGGGACCGACGTGTCCCCTGAGGTGGGCTGGATTGTTGCGGCGCGAGTGAGCGGTCGCAACGCATATACTACTGAATTGCTTCCTGTGAGTACCTGCTCCTACACTGCACGCTTGCAATATGTCGAATTTGGAGAGATATGAAAGCCCAGTCGGCCTTCGAGGATTTTGTTACGCCGGATGTAAATGTGGCCCCCACAGATATGCTTTCCATTACAAGGCAGATGGAAAACCTCATGGTAAAAGAAACTAAAACCTGGTAGGATCATAAAACACTTTCCACCTACCTTGCAAAGAATATGGTGCCTCGTGGCATATATTGTTGAGGAGGAGGAAAGGGAACTGGCCGCTATGCAAAAGGAACTGAATGATCTTAAAAGTAATTTGGCCAAGTTTAAAGATCATGAGGAGTTTGTTTGTTTGGAGCAGCTGGTATTGGATTAGCTAGATGTCGCTGAGAACGGCATTATGGACATAAAGAAGGTTAAAGTTCAACGGGACACCATAGACTATAATAAAGATCAGGTGTTCACTTGGCATCTGAACAGAGAAAGTGATCCCAACATGCCCTGCTCCATTTTACAAACCCCCCCCCCACCAAATCTAAACGCAGACGCAACTTTAAGTCTAAATCACCAAGGAGGGTGAGCTTCTCGGACCTTGACAGTTACCAGGAGGAAGAAGTCCGGGCTCGTCAGGATGCGGCTCCTAGAGATAGTAAAGGAGCCCCTAGCAATGCTCCATCAAGCATGGGAGAGATTAAAAAAAAAACGACCGTGTTCCAAAAGAAAAGCAAAAGGATTAGGCGAGCAGGCCGCTGACATAGGAGAAAGGAGGTATCCACTGCGGTCCCTGCTGACTCCGAGATAAGCCCAGTGACCAACTTATCAGCATGTCTACTTTCTCCAGCACAGATCACCCTTTTGAGCAAAGGAATTAACTTTGTGCCGACAAGTTCAATCCTTTTAACACTTTATTGTATGTTAATAAGTTGGCACGGGGTTTAAGATCACAGAGACATTTCTTCACTGCCAGTGAGGAATCAGCCACTAGGGAATCTGTGCCTGAAAATCACAGAGGTGAAAGTTATGTGGACATTGCTTGTATTAATTTTGGTGACCAGAATATATTGTTACAGCTCTCTAGTCTACAAAAAGAAAATTATGACTTATGTGATGTCTTACAGGTTCCTTATCGCTCCACCAACCCTGGGTCCTATCCTGTGGCCTCCCGACCGGTTGGTGGGACCTAATTAAATTACACAAGAAAGTTGCTTCTACAAAAGTTTATGATAATCTTTCTGTTTGTGCAGTACATTAGTGAGAATGATCTCAATCTGGGTTTCACATCCCACATTGGTGGGACTTCAGTAAACTTTCTTGATATCACACTATCCAGTAGCGGAACCCATATTAAGATCATTCCCTATAGAAAAGAAACAGCCACAAACTCTGTTTTGTTGGCCTCCTCATGCCAACCGAAACATGTGTTCCACAATATTCCTTTTGGAGAGATGTGCCGGATAAAAAGAAATTGCTCAAGTGACTGGCATTTTAAAATGGCAGCTAGTGAACTCTCCAACAGGTTCAAAGCTAGAGGTTATACAGAGGATGTTTTAATAAAAGCATAACAGGGAAGAGAAAATAGACCGCAGTAAGTTAACAGCATACTCAAGGAGACACAGTACAGGGGGACAATCACAGGATAATACTGGCAAAACCAAAAAGAGGAAACCTTTCTTCGTTACTCCGTAGAGCATAAAATGTAACCAAATTAAACAGATTATAAAAAAGTATACTGCGGTGCTGGAAACAGACACCATTCTTAAAGAAATAGTCTCAAAAGGCATAGCTACAGTATCCAAATGGGGTCCCTCCTTAGGCTCCACCCTATCTCCCAGCCTATTTACGAGCAATGGCATTGAAAATAAGGAAAAAAGCGTAATTGGTTGGATATGGTAAGAAATTACAAATCATACTAGATGCATGACATATGATTGTATGGACCTTACTAGGAGAGTAGTTTCATGCCACACAGGTAATAGCTACCCCATACGGGAATACATTAACTGCAATTCAAAATCAATAGTATATGTGGCTACCTGTGTGGCATGCAAACTCCACTACATGGGTTGTACAAGCAATTAGTTAAAAACACGCTTCAGGAAACATATTGCGGATGCTAAAAATAACGGGGTTGGTATCTCTATGCTTTTGAGGCCTTTCAGAGACATTCATGCAGGGGATGTTCAATCCCTGAGGGTGTCTGATGTTGAAAAGGTTAAATTAGGTCCAAGAGGAGGTGACTTAAAGGAGAACCACAGAACATAAAAATTGTCCCCCATAGTGCCGGCAGTAAAAAAATAAAGATGTACATACTAGGGATCGACCGATTATCGGTATGGCCCATATTATCGGCCGATAATCACGATTTTGGGCATTATCGGTAATTACCTTGCCGATAAGCCGATAATGCCCCGCCTCCCGCACCGCCCCGCGAACAACCCCCTCCCCCCCCCCACCGCCCCGGCCCCATTGCCTCCCCCATCCCCGGTTTTATAATTACCTGTTCCGGGGGCCCACGCTTCTTCTTGCTCCTGCTGCGTCCTGTGCGCAGTGACGTGACGTGCGCAACGTGACGTCACCGTCAGTGCGCACAGTGACAGTTCAGGAGGACGCCACCGGAGCCAGATGTAGAGTGGACCCCAGGAACAGGTAGTTATAAAACCGGGGATGGGGGAGGCAATGGGGCCGGGGCGGTCCGGCGGGTCGGGGGCTTTCGCGGCACGGTAGTCGCGGTGGGTCGGGGGGGGAGGTGATAGGTCTCAGGACCCCCGGACAGGCAGGGGGAGAGAAGCGGGTGGCGGTGGCGGCCTATGGCACCGCAAAAGCCACTGCAGTGCATTGATTTAAAGCGCCCGCTTTAAATCAATGATCTGCAGCGGTGTCGCGAGGGGATAAATAGCCGATAACTTATACCGGAATATCGGTATAAGTTATCGGCCCTAAAAAAACGATATCGGTCGATCCCTAGTACATACCATCCTCCGCTCCCCCGGGGCCTCCGGTAACCGGCTCTGGTCTCCGCCGCGATCCACTTCCTGGTTGCCGTTGGTCGGATGAATCATACTGCGCTCAGCCAATCACCAGCCGCAGCGCAGTCCGGCCGGCGATAGGCTGAGCGGCAGTGTGACGTTTTCGGCCCCGGCCGCAGGTGCCGCTGTAGTGAAGAATTTTGTGTCCTGAAGCGTTTTCACACTGCCGCTCAGCCTATCGCCGGCCGAGTCGAACTTCGCTGCGGCTGGTGATTGGCTGAGCGCAGTATGATTCATCCGACCACAGACAATCAGGAAGTGGATCGCGGCGGAGACCGGAGCCGGTTACCGGAGGCCCCACGGAGCGGAGGAAGGTATGAACATCTTTATTTTTTTACTGCCGGCAGTATGGGCGACAATTTTTATATTCCGGAGTTCTCCTTTAAGGAGGAGACTGTACAATAGAGAATCATTCTGGATGTTCCTTCAAGAAACAAGACACCCACAGGGATTGAACAGGAGGTTGGATTTGATTATGACATGCCCATAATAGTTTTCTTGAATAATATGGTAATATTGTTTAGAAATATGGGGCATGACTCTTTAATGCTTTTTTGGTTTCTCTTTCCCTTTTGATTTATTTATTCTCTCTTTTTAGGAAATACATTGTTATTTGATTGTATCCATTTGACACTGAGGAGAATATGGGTGTTGCGACTTGCAGGATGTAGCGCCTGTAGTATTCGAGATATTTGGTGATGATTTTCTCTAGTACGGTAGCTGCCCTTAACACGATTGTGAACAGCTACCCAGGAAGCTGCAACTAACATCTCCATTCCAGGTTTTTGTACTGCCTTTATATCTTAAATGATGTACTTTAACATATTTTAAGTGTGGTTTGTATCATATGTCAGTCTATGATTAACCCCTTAAGGACTCAGAGTTTTCCATTTTCATTTTTTCCTCATCACATTCTAAAACTCATAACGCTTTCAATTTTGCTAATAAAATTCCATATGATAGCTTATTGTTTGCGCCACCAATTCTACTTTGCAGTGATAGTCATTTTACCAAAAAATCCACGCAAAATGGGAAAGAAATTCATTGTGTGACAAAATTGAAGAAAAATTGTCATTTTGTGAATTTTGGGGTCTTCCGTTTCTACGCAGTGCATTTTACGGTAAAAATGACACCTTATCTTTATTCTGTAGGTCCATATTAGAGATGAGCGAACTTACAGTAAATTTGATTCGTCACGAACTTCTCGGCTCGGCAGTTGATAACTTTTCCTGCATAAATTAGTTCAGCATTCAGTTGCTCCCGTGGGCTGGAAAAGGTGGATACAGTCCTAGGAGACTCTTTAGTTCAGCACCGGAAAGCTGAACTAATTTATGCAGGAAAAGTCAGCAACCGCCGAGCTGAGAAGTTCGTGACGAATCAAATTTACTGTAAGTTCGCTCATCTCTAGTCCATATGGTTAAAATGATACCCTACATAGGTTTGATTTTGTCGGACTTCTGAAAAAAATCATAACTACATGCAGGAAAATGTATACGTAAAAAATTCTCATCTTCTGACCCCTATAACTTTTTTATTTTTCCGCATACGGGCCGGTATGAGGACTCATTTTTTGCACCGTGTTCTTACGTTTTTATCGGTACAATTTTTGTATTGATTGGACATTTTTGATCGCCTTTTATTCATTTTTTATATAAAAAGTGGCCAAAAATACGCTAGTTTGTACTTTTGAATTTTTTTGCGCGTACGCCATTGACCGCGCGGGTTAATTAACGATATATTTTAATAGTACAGACATTTCTTCACGCGGTGATGCCACATGTTTATTTTTATTAACACAGTTTTTTGGATGGGAAAAGGGGGGTTATTCAAACTTTTTTTTAGGGAAGGGGTTAAATGACCTTTATTCACTTTTTTTTCATTTATATTTTTTTTTTGTTGCGTTATAGCTCTCATAGGGGGCTACTGCACACACTGATCTTTTACCCTGATCCCTGCAAAGCCATAGCTTTGCATGGATCAGCGTCATAGGAGATTGAGTGCTCAGGCTTGGAGCAATCAAACGCCGATCGGACGTGACGGAGCAAGATAAGGGGACCTCCACTCGCGTCCTAGCTGATCAGGACATCACGATTTTATTGCGATAGTCCCGATCAGCCCAACTGAGCTGCCGGGAAGCTTTTACTTTGGTTTTAGACGCGGCGATCAACTTTGTACAATGATCGGTGCCACGCGCTATTAGCCCAGGGTCCTGGCTATCATAAGCCGCCGGGCCCGACCCGGTATGATGCGGGCTCACATTTTCACTACGTTTTAAATACCGGGACCGGGCACAGATTCCACGTCCCATTTCCATCTCAACAGGTCAATGGATGGAACACTCAGGAAGGTGGCTTCTCTATGGACCGTACTCAGTATTTTGGTTGCACCCTGTTCAGAGTATGTGAAGGTGCCCATAGTGCTAATACCCTTCTGTGCGTGTAATAATGTGTGCAGGTGCGATATATTGAGTCGCCGAGACTGACAGCTATCCAATTGATATTGTAAGATACTTATGTGCGCATGCGCATTATCAAATGATAAACACCTGATGCATGCACTATATATGTGTAAAGGGTTGTGGTGATTGCGCATGCGCCGATAATGATAGGAGAAATGATATGATTTCGCGCAGGCGCAATATTGATCCGTATGACTGTGTATTGATATGTGCATGCGCGCAAATTACACATCTTCTGAGATGTAAGCAACACAGGAGATCTTTTGTTAACCAATAGATAGTGGACTTACAACATCACGTGAGCGAGACTTGGTTCCCGCATCTCGTGGGATCATAACATGGGGTAACGGAAGCCACATAATAAATGGATGTGGATGCCGCAACCGCCATGGAGGTGTGTGGGGGGAGTCTCACCTGCCAGGTATCCATTGTAATTAAGTTGTGTGTGTGTGTATATATATATATATGTGATGTGGAGACTAGTTTGACACAACACCCCTGAGGAAGTCGCTTGGCGACGGAACGTGTGGGGTTCCTGTGTCGCCTCGTCCCATTTTTGCCTTCATACTCGTGTTTCTTAGTGTTTTTATCGACTGTGTATTTTACCAAAACTTTGCCAATCTTTTCTCACCATCACCTGCCACAACTTAAAAAGATTTAATGGATTTGACCTGTCCATACATTTAAAAGAACTAAATTCCTAGACTATGTATTTTCTTTAATGGCAGTTGCGGTATACTACTGTAACTTTCTCAGTGGCTTTCATACAGACTGCTGCATTCGCAATCCATAGTAAACTGCTTGACTTACCTGCCCGCCTTCTCTTGCTCATTTCGATGTATCGGTCCATTCCCTGCTTACCTTTTAGTGAGAGGTGATAACTTACATATAACCATATATGCCCATCTTCTCTTATCTATGGAATACCCTGCCTTACCCCATGCTCCACTCTTACACTTTAAATGCACTTAAAAGGAAATCTTTCACCAGTGTCACCTGCACTAACCTGTCAGTACCAACAGGTAGTGTAGGTGACACCGATGACAACGGTACTCACCTTGTCCCATTCCGTGGTGGGGATCTCCGGTAATCTTGGCCGTTAGCTTCAGCTCCGGGCACCCGATTTGGGGCATGAGCGGAGCTTAGTGACGTCATCGCTGCTTCGATACCCAGCAGAGAGCAGCAGAGGATGGGGCATGGGCGGAGCTTAGTGACGTCACTGCTGCTGCTCCCTGCTGGGTCCCGCTGCTAGAGAACAGCAGCGGTGACGTCACTAAGCTCCGCCCATGCCCCAAGCCAGGGGTTAACGGAGAAGATTACCGGAGATCACCTGCACGGAACTGGACATGGTGAGTACCGTTGTCATCAGTGTCACCCGCATCTGTCGGTACCGACTGGTTAGTGCAGGTAACACTGGTGATAGATTTCCTTTAAAGACTTTTCCAACCAGGTTATTCCCTGGCCTAGGTGTCCCTTGTCTGTTGTAACAACCTCTTTCCTAATCTACTGTATCTAGCTCATTCCTTATATAATTTGTCCCTGAAGTATGGAAACATAGGCAAAATGCATTTTTTCAGAACATTTTTAACACCACTTCATACCATGGTCAATGTGATTTTCACCATTTGCGATGCAAAAGTTCCATGTGCTTTGCAACATTTACATGAACACAATGTAGAAACTCCACATTTCCATCAATTTGAGCACTTTAATTCATAAAGCGTTCCATTCAGGTGATTCAAATCTGTTTTGCGTAAAACATCTTCTTTACCATGCCCCAGAAAAGAAATCAAGGGAGCTAAGGTCTTGTGAGCGAGGAGACCATGCCACGTAACCACATCTTCTAATTTAGTCTTTCAGCCAATTGTCTTACCATCATCCTGTCATAACCATTCAGGGAGCCCCTTCCCTAGCCTTTGTATTTGGGGCATTAACTGGTATCTCAACATGGGGTAGTCCCGAAAAAAGGTCCCAACACATGAGCTTTCCACAAACCATAAAACACCATTTCTTTCCAGTTCATGGTGACTTCAGTAAAGTCTTTTTGTGAGTTGATAAAGATATGGCAAACACATATGAAGCTTCAGCCACTTAACAAGTAGACCAATATCATATCCAACTAAATTATAAATCCTAATTTCTAAAGATACACACGCAAACCAATAGTGTAATATATTTTATTATTAAACAAGCAATATGTCACATTTGCCATTATACCTAGGTATAGATGAAATAGAAAGTTCTCCCCTTCCTCTGGGTCCATGTATGCACAGTTCTGCACAACTATGAGTGAATCGAATACGGGGAGCAACAATTGCGTCTCCTGTTTAGTTGATGTTAACATCACATTCTTTCAGAAGATCTTCCTTTTTGTGAAAGTAATCGTGGAACCAATCTATGTGGTCTTTCTTCTGTTGGACTGTAAGGTATGGGTTTTTAGAAAGGCCACACATCACCAGCTCCATAAAATGTCTGATTGGTCCCTGCTTTGGAAAGTCCTCCAAATACTTTTCCAAGAATATGTGCTCGTGGAACTCCACCTTATGCTCCTCATCGAGACCTGCAACGTAAATAATATCAATGTAAGTTTCTTAAAGGGGTACATCTTATCCCTTTTCCAGATGTCTGGTCGTGGGGGTCCTGCCGCTGAGGACCCCCACAATCTGTCATTGCAACCCACAGCGCTGGAGGCTCCAAATGTGTAGCATGACGACCACAGGGCCGGAGTATAGTGATGTCACAACTCCGCTCCCCCCGTGTGACGTCAAGCCCCGCACCCTCAATTCAAGTCTATGGGCTACAGAGCCTTGTGTTTGCTTTGATATCCAACAGTGTCTGAAACTTTTAGCAGCAACTATAGCTGACAGATACTCTTTATTACTTTTTTTTCCATTGACATGGCTTCATGAGGCCTTGTTTTATGCAAAATAAATTATATTATTTTTGGTATTTGGTTACATATAAATACAGTGTGAAAAGTGCCTAACAGATACAAATAGTCTACAAGAAATACTGAAATACCAAGTGGATTGGTAATGGTCTTTAAAGCTCCACACATGGTCATGGTGTTCTCCTTAAAGGGGTACTCCGTCCCTAGACATCTTATCCCCTACCCAAAGGATAGGGGATAAAATGTCAGATCGCGGGGGTCCCGCTGCTGGGGACCCCCGGGATCTCGGCTGCAGCACCCACCTGTACGGCTTCCGGCAACGCTGGAGGCTTTGGATCCCGACCACAATGGCGGAAGAGCGTGACGTCACGACTCCGCCCCGTGTGACGCCCCGCCCCGACCCCTCAATGCAAGTCTATGGGAGGGGGCGTGACGGACCTCCCATAGACTTGCATTGAGGGGGTGGGGCGTGATGTCACGCTCTTCCGCCATTGTGGTCGGGATCCAAAGCCTCCAGCGTTGCCGGAAGCCGTACAGGTGGGTGAGGAAGCCAAGATCCCGGGGGTCCCCAGCAGCCGGGGGTCACCAGATCTGACATCCCCTAAGGGCGGAGTACCCCTTTAACCCCTTAAGGACCCGGGGTTTTTCCGTTTCCACTACATGGAGGAGAATGTATACAAACGTTCAAAATTGTCATCTTCTGACCCCTATAACTTTATTTTTCTGCGTATGGTGCGGTATGAGGGCTCATTTTTTGAGGGCTCAAGTTTTTAGTGGTACCATTTTTGCATTGATAGCACTTATTGATTCATGATATAAAAAGTGACCAAAAATACACTATTTTGGACTTTGGAATTTTTTTCCGCGTACGCCATTGACCGTGCGGTTTAATTAACTATATATTTTTATAATTCGGACATTTCCGCAAGCGGCGATACCATATATGTTTATTTTTATTTACACAGTTTTTTTTTTATGGGTAAAAGGGGGTGATTCAAACTTTTAATAGGGGAGGTGTTAAATGATCTTTATTCACTTTTTTTATCCCACTTTTTTTTGCAGTGTTATAGCTCCCAAAGGGACCTATAACACTGCACACACTGATCTTTTACATTGATCACTGGTTTCTCATAAGAAACCACTGATCGATGATTCTGCTGCTTGACTGCTCCTGCCTGGATCTCAGGCACTGAGCAGTCATTCGGCGATAGGACAGCGAGGAGGCCGGTAGGGATCCTCCAGCTGTCTTGTAAGCTGTTCGGGATGCTGCGATTTCGCCGAGGCTATCCCGAACAGCTCCCTGAGCTAACCGGCATGCTTTCACTTTCACTTTAGACGCGGCGTTCAACTTTGAACGCCGCGTCTAAAGGATTAATAGCGAGGCACCGCGATCAATGCCGCGCGCTATTAGCCACTGATCCCGGCCGTTGTTAGAGGCCTGGCCCGACCCGCTATCACGCCGTGGCCCCGCGTTATAGATCGGGAGCAGACTCATGACGTACACGTACGTCATGGGTCCTTAACAGGTTAAAGGGGTACTCCTGTGGAAAACTTTTTTTTTTTTTTTTTAATCAACTGGTTCCAGAAAGTTAAACAGATTTGAAAATTAGTTCTATTAACCCCATTAAGGACCAATCCCATTTTGACCTTAAGGACCAGGCCAATTTTATTTTTGCATTTTCATTTTTTCCTCCTCGCCTTCTAAAATCCATAACTCTTTTATATTTCCATCTACAGACCCATATAAGGGCTTATTTTTGCGTGACCAATTGTACTTTGTAATTAAACCTCTCATTTTACCATAAAATTTATGGTGAACCCCAAAAAATTTTTTTGGGCACATTTTGGAGGGTTTCTTTTAGCACTGTACAATTTACGGTAAAAATGACATGTGTTCTTTATTCTGTGGGTCAATATGATTAAAATGATACCCATGACTAGATACTTTTATATTTTTGTACCGCTTAAAAAAAATTTAAACTTTTTGTACAAAATCAGTAATCTAAAATCGCCCTAGTTTGACCACCTATTACTTTTTCATTTTTCTGTATATAGGGCGGTATGGGGGCTCATTTTTTGCGCCGTCATCTGTACTTTTTATCGATAACATATTTGCATATATAAAACTTTTAGATCATTTTTTATTTATTTTTTGGGGAATAAAATGCAACAAAAAAGCAGCTTTCGATCTCAGACCAGAGCAGGAGATACCGGGAGACGGACGGAGGCAGGTGAGGGGACCTCCGTCCGCCATTACAGATGATCGGATCGCCGTGGCCGCGATCCGATCATCTATTTTAACATGCGCATTGCCGCCGATGCCGTGATCTGTACTGATCATGGCATCTGAGGGGTTAATGGCAGACATCTGCGCGATAACAGAACCTGCCGTGTATGACGCGAGCACCGCTCTGATGCGCCCGGTCATACACAGGACATAAATGTACGTCCTGGTGCGCTAAGTACCGCCAAACCAGGACGTACATTTACGGGGTTAAAAAATCTTAATCCTTCCAGTACTTTTTAGGGGCTGTATACTACAAAGGAAATGTTTTTCTTTTTGGATTTCTCTTATGTCACGACCACAGTGCTCTCTGCTGTCCATTTTAGGAACTGTCCAGAGCAGCATATGTTTGCTATGGGGATTTTCTCCTGCTCTGGACAGTTCCTAAAATGGACAGCAGAGGCCAGCAGAGAGCACTGTGGTCGTGAGATAAGAGAAACCCAAAAAGAAAAACATTGCCTTTGTAGTATACAGCCCCTAAAAAGTACTGGAAGGATTAAGATTTTTTTAATAGAAGTAATTTACAAATCTGTTTAACTTTCTGGCACCAGTTGATCTAAACAATTTTTTTTTGCATGGGAGTACCTCTTTAAAGAGAAATTTAATCCCTATAACCTTAGCCACAAAAAGAACTCTACAATAGAAAACAAAAACAAAACACTATGGTGGATATTTGGTTAAACTATGGCTCACGTTATTAGTGCCACATATTTAGAAATTTTACACATTATTTTTACTTTCTTAGCACCTTGCTTGCAAATTTTTTTAATAAGGGAAGTTGTTTTGTGTATTTTACTCTAGATATTCCACTTTCTGGCATACAAAAGTGTCATCGTTGATACCAGAGATTTACTGGTGTTACTCGTGCCATCCTGCAACAATGTTTGGCTATTGTGAATTAAACTTTTATTTGAATGTAATATATTTTTTTTTATCCAAAAAGCTTGTACTAAATAATATATATTTTTCTTTTTTGGTTAAATGTAAATTCATGTTCCTTAATAGGCTGTTCCACAGTTTAACCTCAAAATGAGACTTTGTCCGCCCTGATTGTGTTCCAGGAGTATAATTTGTATTAACAAGCCAAGGCTTCTTTCACACTGCCGTTGTGACACGGCAGTATGATGTTCGTCGGGGAACCTGGGGAGAATAGCGGGAAGAAAAATTCATCATGCAATGTTTTTCCTCCCATTTCGCCCGTCAGAAAACAACGGCGCCTGAGGGACCCCATAATAGTAATTGGGATCTGTAAGGACTATTTTCCCGTCAAAAATGATGTCCGTTAAAGGGGTATTCCAGGAAAAAACTTTTTTATATATTTATTTATATATATATATATATATATATATATATATATATATATATATATTTATTTATTTATGTATGTATATATATATATATATATATATATATATATATATATATATATAGCTCAACTGGCTCCAGAAAGTTAATCAGATTTGTAAATTACTTCTATTAAAAAATCTTAATCCTTTCAATAATGATCAGCTCCTGAAGTTGAGTTGTTGCTTTCTGTCTGGTAACAGTGCTCTCTGCTGACATCTCTGCTTGTCTCGGGAACTGCACAGAGTAGAATAGGTTTGCTATGGGGATTTGCTTCTAAACTGGGCGGTTCCAGAGACACGTGTCATCAGAGAGCACTTATACAGAAAAGAACAACTCAACTTCAGCAGTTCATAAGTACTGAAAGAATTAAGATTTTTTAATAGAAGTAATTTACCAAATCTGTTTAACTTTCTGGAGCCAGTTGATATATAAAAAAAGTTTTTTTCCTTTTTTCCTGGATAACCCCTTTAAGGCACAAAAAAAAAAAAAAAAAGGTGCAAAATGGCAGTGTGAAAGGGGCCTAAGCATGCTTTATACCCCTGTTGCCGAGCCCCCCACGATCAGACATGTTATCCCCTATCCTTTCGATAGGGGTTAACATGTATAGAGGCAGAGTACCCCTTTAAGTAAGACTGCCCACCGGACTCCTAAGCTCACAAGCAGGTATTGCATTGAGTAAGTGACATGTTATATGTTAAATTTTAACACTATGTATTAATCTGCATTATAACATCATGACACTAGATTTGGTACCATTTTTATGGTGACAGGTTCCCTTTAAGTTAAAATTAGTTGTCACAATTAAAATTAACAAATTAGTGAAAATACAAAGAGACTGTATGATTAGACCTTCATTATGGATAACATAGAAGGAGAGTGATAGTGAGTCAGCAGTCTGTCGGAAAAGCTCCAGATATCTAGGCTCTAACCAAGCTGTTTATATCCCATTACTGATCATATATCTCATTCTCATGACTTGCGCCCTGGGGATTTTGACTCGACCATGTCACTTATGAGGACGGATCACCTGCTTCTCACAAGCAGCATGAGATGCATCACATCCTCAAAGGCACCTTTATTCTATTCTGTATATCCTCCAAACAATTCGAAACATTGTAAGCAGAATCATTTAAAAGGTTACTACACCCAAAGCCAAAAAAAGGTGATTTTGGGTCATGTTCGGTCTGTATAATAACACTGCTACTCCTCTGATCTGCTCTGATGGATCTTTTGCCAAGTTTAAGAATTGGAGAAAATTCTGGGAAAAGTTATCTTTATACTATTACACATCAAGATACTAAAGAAAACCATCTAGTGGCGTTAATAACATGAAAACGGCTAAAGTTAAAGGGGTACTCCGCTGCTCAGTGTTTGGAACAAATTGTTTTGAACGCTGGAGCCGGCGCTGGGAGCTAGTGATGTCATAGCCCTGCCCCCCTCATGACGTCCCGCCCCTTCAATGCAAGTCTATAGGAGGGGGCATGACATCATAAGTTAAGGTCTTTGGGTTTGGAAATTATAGTTTGTAACTGGATTGAACACTGGCTCATGGATCGTACCCAGAGAGTGGTGGTCAATGATTCGTACTCTGATTGGTCCCCGGTAATTAGTGGTGTACCCCAAGGTTCAGTACTGGGCCCGCTGTTGTTTAATTTATTTATCAATGATATAGAGGATGGTATTAACAGCTCTGTTTCTATCTTTGCAGATGACACCAAGCTTTGTAGCACAGTACAGTCTATAGAGGATGTGCATAAGTTACAAGATGACTTGGATAGACTAAGTGTCTGGGCATCCACTTGGCAAATGAGGTTCAATGTGGATAAATGTAAAGTTATGCATCTGGGTACTAATAACCTGCATGTATCGTATGTCTTAGGGGGGATTAAACTGGCAGAGTCACTGGTAGAGAACGTAGAGAAGCATCTGGGTGTACTTGTAGATCATAGACTACAGAATAGCATGCAATGTCAGGCTGCTGCTTCCAAAGCCGGCAGGATATTGTCATGTATCAAAAGAGGCATGGACTCGAGGGACAGGGACATAATACTCCCCCTTTATAAAGCATTGGTACGGCCTCACCTGGAATATGCTGTTCAGTTTTGGTCGCCTGTCCATAAAAGGGACACTGAGGAGTTGGAAAGGGTGCAGAGACGCGCGACTAAACTAATATGGGGCATGGATCATCTTAGCTATGAGAAGCGATTAAAGGAGTTACAATTGTTTAGTCTTGAGAAGAGACGTTTAAGGGGGATATGATAAACGTATATAAGTATATTAATGGCCCATACAAAAAATATGGAGAAAAACTGTTCCAGGTTAAACCCCCCCAAAGGACGAGGGGGCACTCCCTCCGTCTGGAGAAGAAAAAGTTTAGTCTCAAGGGGCGACACGCCTTCTTTACCGTGAGGACTGTGAATTTATGGAACGGTCTACCTCAGGAACTGGTCACAGCAGGAACAATTAACAGCTTTAAAACAGGATTAGATACATTCCTGGAACAAAATAACATTAATGCTTATGAAGAAATATAAAATCCCATCCCTTCCCCAATATCGCGCCACACCCCTACCCCTTAATTCCCTGGTTGAACTTGATGGACATATGTCTTTTTTCGACCGTACTAACTATGTAACTATGTAACTATCATGAGGGGCGGGGCTTAGACATCATGAGCTCCTGGCGCCACCTCCAGCGTTCGGAACAGTTTGTTCTAAACTCTGAGCAGCAGAGTACCCCTTTAAAGGGGCACTCCGGTGGAAAACATTTTTTTTTTTTTTTAAATCAACTGGTGCCAGAAAGTTAAACCGATTTTTCTTTGACTTCTATTAACCCCGTTTTTGCATTTTCATTTTTTCCTCATCACCATCTAAAAATCCATTAAAATTTTGCATCTAAAATTCCATATTTTGGCGAATTTCTTGCGCCACTAATTCTACTTATTCTGTAGGTCCATACAGTTAAAATGGTACCCTACTTATATAGGTTTGATTTTGTCAAAAAAATCATAACTACATGCAGGAAAATTTATACGTTTAAAATTGTTATCTTCTGACCCCTATAACTTTTTTTTTTCCGTTCTGTGTACGGGCCGGTATGAGGGCTAATTTTTTGCGCCATGATCTGAAGTTTTTATCAGTACCATTTTTATATTGATCAGCTTTTTATTCATTTTTTTCATGATCTAAAAAGTGACCAAAATACGCAATTTTGGACTATGGAATTTTTTTGCGCGTACGTCATTGACCGTGCAGTTTAATTAACGATATATTTTTACAGTTCGGACATTTCCACACACGGCGATACCACATGTTTATTTTTATTTACCCAGTTTTTTTTTTTTTTTTTTTTTTTAAGGGAAAAGGGGGTGGATTCTTACTTTTATTAGGGAAGGGGTTAAATGATCTTTATTAATTTTTTTTTCACACTTTTTTTTTTTTTGCAGTGTTATAGCCCCCCTTAGTGGCTATTACACTGCACATACCGATCTCTCATACACAGATCATTGCCGTGCATTGACACAGCAAAGATCAGTGTTATCGGTGGTCGATTGCTCAAGCCTGGATTTCAGACATGGCGAAGGCAGGTAAGGGGACCTTCACTCGCATTGTAGCTGATCGGGACATCACGATTTCACCACGATGGTCCTGATCAGCCTGACTGTGCTGCCGGGAAAATTTCACTTTGATTTTAGATGCAGCGATCAACTTTGAACACCGCGTCTAAAGGGTTAATAGCGCGCGGCACAATGATCGGTGCCGAACGCTATTGCCCAGGGTCCTGGCTTATATTAGCCACTGGGACCGACCCAGTATGATGCGCGGTCACAGCGTGACACCGCGTTATAAACCGGGAATGGGCGCAGCGGGTACAGGTACGCCCTGTGTCCTTAAGAGGTTAAAAAATCTTTACCCTTCCAGTACTTATTAGCAGCTGTATACTAAAGAGGACATTCTTTTCTTTTTGAATTTATTTTTGTCTTGTCCACAGTGCTCTCTGCTGACACCTGATGCCCGTATCAGGAACTGTCCAGAGCAGGAGAAAATCCCCATAGCAAACCTATGCTGCTCTGGACAGTTCCTGACACGGACAGAGGTGTCCGCAGAGAGCACTGCGGACAAGAAAAAAAAAATGCAAAAAGAAAAGAATTTCCTCTATAGGATTAAGATTTTTTGATATAATTAAATTTACAAATCTGTTTAACTTTCTGGCACCAGTTCATTTAAAGAAAAAGAAAAAAAGTTTTCCACAGGAGTACCCCTTTAAGCTATCTAAAGGATACGGTATAATAGAAGAAATGGATCGCACTCACGACTTCAGGTGCAAAAAACTTGAATAGTCTTTATTCCAACGGTGCAAATAACATACAAAATGTTGCAGGACGCCACTGGGGAAACAGCCTCAGGTGACAGCTGTTGCGCGTGCGAGGGCCTGATGAAGCGTGTAGACGCACGCGCAACAGCTGTCATCTGAGGCTGTTTCCCCAGTGGCGTCCTGCAACATTTTATATGTTATTTGCACCGTTGGAATAAAGACTATTCAAGTTTTTTGCCCCTGAAGTCGTAAGCGCGATCCATTTCTTCTATTATACTGGATTCTATTGGAAACGTTGCTCTCTGGATTTACCGCACCCCTACAGGTACATTTATGCTGATACCCACGTGTGCCTAGGATAGCTGACAGGCTCATATCCAGAAATTCAGTCAGTGAATGGAGGTTGAGTGCCGACTGCTGTGACTTGTGAATTGGATCTAAAGGATACACTAACACATGTTTTTATGTGTGACCACAGGTCCTCTTAAGATAATGGGACCTGAGTGAAAAAAAAATGCTGCAAATGCTGCTAAATAAACAGACACCAGATGGAAACCCGGCAGACCCCATTAAAGTCAATGGGATCCATCAGGATCTGTTGGTATCTTCATTTGTTGCTTCTTATAAAAAAATAAAAAATAAAGTGTATTCCAGTAGAATTATTAAAGTATAGCTATAGGGTAAAGGTGACTTTGATTAGTCCGATAAAGAGGTGGCAATTAATACAAATAAAAATCCCATTTGTCCCATGGGCAGCTGTAGATATGTTTAGAGCAGACAAAAATTATGTAGGTATCTTGTATATTTTTGGCTTTTCTAAGTATTTGTATAATTTCTTAAAATGCACATAATGTCTCTAGAACTGTGCTAAGTGGGTGGGATCTTCCCAAATTGATCTGTCAGATCTGTGATGGGTCCACTGAACAGTCAGATAGCTCCTATTGCTCCTTCCCATTTTCCTCTCACGGCGTGAGTTTAATGTGCAGTCAGGTAGAGAGACTGCAGCATCATCTCCCTCTTGCCTTCCTTTGACCTCAGATACTCTTTGGGCCCTATTACAAACACGGCGACATCACCCTGTGTAATAGACCTGCCATCAGATGCACAGCAGTGTACCCAACCCCCAGCGGGAGCACTGAATGCCAATCAGATCTGGCCTCACCTCTAGATGTATTCAGCCACCATGCCAGCTAAGGCCAGACAAGGGTGAACTCTTTTTGGAGCTGGAGGAAGCCTGGCATTCAAAGCTGCTGCCCTTTGATCTCAGGACACAGATAGAGACTAGCATTTTATTTTTCTGCCTTCTGTCTGCGTTGCCGCAGGTCAAATGGTGTTGCCGCAGCACAAGTAATGGATGCCTGTACTCTAGCGTAGGCAGTGTGCACATGGGGGCTTGAGCCACACAAGCATACACTAGATGTATAAGTTATATTGAAGAAAATACTGTTTCAAGGGAAGTAGCCTAATTATGTGTTATAAGAGGTCACATACTATGTTTTAATTCATGAAATTTTTTATTTTTATTTTTGTTGACTTTGATACAGGGGGTGCAATGGGCAGTAGGTACACCTCTGCATCCAGTCATTACTTAAGACTAGCTTTTAGTGACTGAAGGGGTTGTGAGCATTTAGAATGAGCAGTAAAAGGGGCTTCATCTGCTGTAAGATCAGGAAGATGCACCACTAAGATATATGAATCAGTGAATATATGAATACAAAAAAAAAGTGTTCTATTTGTTTTGTAACAGTTTGCATATTAATATAATGCAGCATAACTGATAAATTTTAATGTATCTGTATAAGTACGCCAGGCTTACAATAACATATATTCGAGGAATAATGGATTCTGGCGATCATTACTTTGTTAGTTCTAAATGGTGCAACAAGTTGCTTTCGGTATAATTCTGCTTCTGTGTGTACATGGCGGTATGATTGTAATCAAACACAGAAATACAGACTAAATCCAGTAGTGGACAGATTATCCTTTCACCATTCCCATAGAAACATAGGGAGCATTTATTGGCTTTGTAAGCTTTTCCTTCCACAAATCATTCTTGTTACTTTAATTTATTGTATTGTTGTCACTTGCTGGGAACTTTCACGTCATTTTAGCCTCTCTTGTTTGCTGTGCTGTCTCCTACCACGATGCTCCCCAGGCTCTGCCTTTCTCCAAGCCCTCGAGAACCAATTGGTACAGGCTGCAAATGAGCCTTCTGACATGTTGGTAATTGGATGTGGACCACTGACCTAGAACTAGCTTTATACCCTGAACGATCCCCGCTGCTCCAAGAGAATGGATGTAATAAACAGCCACACACATACACACACATTCCTGATGATTGTTGTGCCCTTTATAATTCTGCAGCCTTACTGATCTTTTCTTTACTAGCAGTCTACACAGCAGCATAATGGAGTGTAGGACAATCTTCTCTGATAGTAGCCTGGGAATGCAGAGACAGACAGCCTCGCAGGTTATGACTCAGTTCGTCAATTGAAAGCGAGCGACAAAGTGGATTTCTTAAAAAACACAAGAGATTCATCATCGAGGTCATTTCATTTATATATACTACAAAACTAACCTTCAACTTTAGTTTTACTTGCTTTTTCAATGTTATTTATTGATGTCGGCAGCACAGAGCTGCCAGAATGTCGTGACAAGTATCTTTTAAGCTCTTTTTAAGCCTAATGTGGTTATCCAGAGAGAATTTTTTTTTCTAACTATGCCCACAATGGTTTTTTTAGGTTATAAAAAAAAAAAAAAAAAAAACTCTACTTACCTCCAGTACTCCCCCGATTTCCTGATTCCGTAGCCTTTCTGAGCTGCTGCGGGAAGTCGTCCCCAGGAAGCACCGGGGTCAAATGTCACTGCAGCTAAGCAAATCACTAAACGGAGGCAACGCTGGACGGCTGGAGGTAGGTAGAGATTTTTTTATATCCTATACCAGGCATAGGCAACCTTCGGCACTGCAGATGTTTTGGACTACATCTCCCATGATGCTTTGTCAGCATTTTGGGGGTAAGAGCATCATGGGAGATGTAGTCCAAAACCGAAGGTTGCCTATGCCCGTCCTATACAATGAGCATATATTTATAAAAAAAAAACAAAAAAACTTCCTGCCGGATAACCACTTTAAAGCGACTGTGTCATCAGAAAATTACTTATTGTTTAAATAAAAAAAAACATTTATATTAAACATTGTGATGTTTTTTTTCATTCTAATTTTCCATTTTACTATCCATATTTTTAAATAATCACTTTTGGTTACTAGGCCTAAAACTAAGCTGAGACTTCCAGTCCTGTCTGTGATAAGAGGAGGCTTCTGGAAACTGAGCACTACAGAAATATAGAGAAAGGTGACACCAGTAGGTAGAGGAAACAGGATCTTCAGAACAGCAGACAGCTTAGCCTCCCTCCCCTGTGGAATGACCTTGTCAAAAGGTCAAAGAGCACGCCCAGACATTTTCTATTGATGTGAATGGGGGAGCTCATATCTATTAATGCCTATGTCCATAGGACTTGCTGTTAAGCATTTCTCTAAATGCTATTACAAAACACGTAAATAAAAATATAAAGGATAGCCACTATAGCTCTAATAGGACGCACCTATACCCTGGGTGCGGGTAAAAGAGAAAACATTACGAATAAAAGAAATCTGGAGCTATACAGACACTAATATACAGACACTGGAAATATACAGACACTAATATCATTGAAAACTAATTTATTACCGTATTTTTCGCCGTATAAGACACACTTTTTCTTCCCCAAAACTGGGGGGGGGGAAAGTTGGTGCGTCTTATATGGCGAATACACACCTATTGTGTTGGTCCCTTCGGCCATCAATGGCCGGGACCCGCGGCTAATACAGGATATCACCTATCGCGGTGATGCCCTGTATTAACCCTTCAGACGCGGCGATCAAAGCTGACCGCCGCGTCTGAAGCGAAAGTCAGGCTGTTCGGGACCGCCGCGGTGAAATCGCAGCATCCCGAACAGCTTACAGGACACCGGGAGGAACCTTACCTGCCTCCTCGGTGTCTGCTCCGTGCCGGGATCCCCTGCATGGCGGCACTCTCCTTCAACGTCATCACGCCGTCGTGCATGCCGTCCCGTCATCCAATAGGAGCGGCATGCGTAGCGACGTGATGACGGCGACATGATGACGGAGAGCGTGGATCCCGGGGAAGAAGACGTCCGGAGCGTCGGGGATGCAGCGACAGCGATGGAGCGACATCCAGGGCAGCGGTGACGGTCCGGAACGGCGGGGACACGTGAGTACTACCTCCTATCCAGTGGTCTTCAACCTGCAGACCTCCAGACGTTGCAAAACTACAACTCCCAGCATGCCCGGACAGCCAACGGCTGTCCGGGCATGCTGGGAGTTGTAGTTTTGCAACATCTGGAGGTCCGCAGGTTGAAGATCACTGTTGGGTGCAGAATCTTTTTTTTTCTACATTTTGCACCTTTAAAATTGGGTGCGTCTTATATGCCGATGCGTCCTATAGGGCGAAAAATACGGTAAGTGAAAAAATGCATATAAACAGTCCACTCACAGGGCTCTTGTGGGCTAATGAACCACCAGGCTCACAGAAAAAGTATCTCATATACATTATCAGAATGAGTGGTACTGTGTACCAAAATTCTTTACCTGCAGGACTTTACCGAGTATGCAGAGCATAAAGGAGTGTATATGAGATACGTTTACCATACGCACCTCTATCCCCATTATAAGCATGGTTTATGGACACTTTATACATGTGGACATTATTTTAAGATTGGACCTTCATTTTTCCTATTTTTTACAGGACTGATTCCTTCTGAGAATTTTTTAATTTAATATTTATTATTGCCAGAAGTTTACTCATTCTAGAGGTGGTAGATTTATATTTTCATTTTATATATTTTTAACTATTTCCGCTGTCATTATTTCTGCATTAATTCTGGTTCATTCATCCCCAAGGGCCCTGGGGGTGGACTGTTTATATGCATTTTTTTACTTAATAAAATAAATTAGTTTTCAATGATATTGGTGTCCATATATTCATTGAGCTAAAAAAAAACAGCTCACATACAAAAAAGAAAAAGAAACTACAGATCTGAAAAAAGAACAGATTACAAAAAAAACAAAAAAAAAAAAGACTATGTTTCAGTATCTGGATATAATCAGTAACAAAAAAAAATTCTACCTTTTAATTGTACCAGTAACACTACCTCCTATCTATCCTTCACATCAGGTGTGGAGAGATGTAGGCCCATACTGGGCAGTAACGTTGATTGGTGTATGATGCCCAGTGAGTTCCATGCACAAGTCCTATTAATAAGAAATAGGTTCTTGCACATAACTCTCTGTGTATCATTTGCTTACTTCATCAACAATACTGCCTAGTAGAGATGAGCGAACTTACAGTAAATTCGATTCGTCACGAACTTCTCGGCTCGGCGGTTGCTGACTTTTCCTGCATAAATTAGTTCAGCTTTCAGGTGCTCCGGTGGGCTGGAAAAGGTGGATACAGTCCTAGGAAAGAGTCTCCTAGGACTGTATCGACCTTTTCCAGCCCACGGGAGCACCGGAAAGCTGAACTCATTTATGCAGGAAAAGTCATCAACTGCCGAGCCGAGAAGTTCGTGACGAATCGAATTTACTGTAAGTTCGCTCATCTCTACTGCCTAGCATGGATCTTCTTCTTTCCATGCCCAATATGAAGAGAAGGCATATGAGTGAATTTAAAGGGGTTATCCAGGAAAAAACTTATTTTTATCAACTGGCTCCAGAAAGTTAAACAGATTTGTAAATTACTTCTATTAAAAAATCTTAATCCTTTCAGTACTTATGAGCTTCTGAAGTTAAGGTTGTTCTTTTCTGTCTAAATCCTCTCTCATGACACCTGTCTCGGGAAACGCCCAGTTTAGAAGAGGTTTGCTATGGGGATTTGCTTTTAAACTGGGCGTTTCCCGAGACAGGTGTCATCAGAGAGGACTTAGACAGAAAAGAACAACCTTAACTTCAGAAGTTCATAAGTACTGAAAGGATTAAGATTTTTTTAATAGAAGTAATTTACAAATGTGTTTAACTTTCTGGAGCCAGTTGATATATAAAAAAAAGTTTTATCCTGGAATACCCCTTTAACCACGTAAAACACTGGATTTAGCAGATATGTATGGTTTCTGTAGTGACAATTCAGCAGTTTTAATTGGTGGTAGTGTTAATTTCTAGTGCCGAGACTGAGAATGAATCCCTAAAATAAAGGGGAAAGAAGTGCTCAGCTCTGTGTCCCTTTATTTCTGACTGTAAGTGCTTAGTGTATGGATTCATAGTGAGCCTCATACACTTTCTACAAATCTGTACATATAATGCTCTGCTCTCCAAGATAGGCCAAGGAGAGATGATTAGAAACGATCCTCAAAAAGGAGGCACCATGTAACATTGATCGGCTCACTGAAGACTGGCAAGTGGCAGTGCCAGGAAGGGTCCCGTCCGTCAGCTCATCAGTGCTACAGTAACTTGTCAGCAATATAACCATGTCCTCATCCAAACCTACCTGCTTCATTGTCAACTGGAAATGTCCAGAGTTTCCCTTCTTTTGTCCACTGTATCATTTCCTCAAATCCATTCCTTGGCGGATGTTCACTGATGTATGAAATCTCTTTAGCCAACTCTAGATCCCAGAGAGTTAGTGGCGTCTCTGAAAATAGTAAATATAGCAGCATTTTAGCAATCTGTTCAAGAAATCGCTAACTTAAACCAAAAAGAATAAAAATATCTAGAAGTTAAAAATAGGCATAATAGTCGAGGGGCCAATAATATGCACAGTACTTTGTCTTTAAAAAAAAAATGTATTTACAACATGAACCAGACAAAAATATTTAGTATAGTTGCCAAAAGAGTCGACAAATAAGGGGATAGATTATCCGACTGACACACATTCAGCTCGGTTTGTCCTTATCTCTTGTGGAGATAATGGAGCCTGTGAGTGTTTCGCCCTTATTCTTGTTCAGGCAGCATGAAACTAGTGACAGGTTACCTTTAGTTGTTAGTAGAGACCACTGTGTGACAGATACGATATTCCAATGTAAGAACAAAGGCAGCAATGACTAAAAGATAATGTAGGGCTGGGCGGTATGACCAAATATGTGTATCACGGTATTTTTGTAACTTATGGCGGTTCCACGGTAAATAACGGTATTTCTTTAACACCCCCCCAAATCATGTTACCTGCCAGCGCTGTTCTGCTCCCCCCCCAATTAATTATCAGCCCAGCGGGGTACTACTCACATGTCACCCGCAAGCACTGCCCTCCTCCTCTTTGTTGGGGGCTGCCGGCGATGGAACTCTATACTGTACGCCAGTGGTCTCCACCCTGCGGACCTCCAGATGTTGCAAAACTACAACTCCCAGCATGCCTGGACAGCCGTTGGCTGTCCGGGCATGCTGGGAGTTGTAGTTTTGCAACAGCTGGAGGTCCGCATGTTTCAGACCACTGCTGTACGCTGTATCTCTATGCCCGGGCTGCAAAAGATAAAGAAAATAAACTTTAACTTACCTACGTCGGCCTTACGCTGGGGACGGGAACATCGCACAGCCGTCAGCCTATCACCGGCCGGAGCGATGTCCCGCCCGGCCAGTGATAGGTTAAACCCACTGTCAAGTAAGAAACCGGCCAGAGCTTCTTACATGACAGTGGGCTCAGCCTATCACTGGCCGGGGTGGGACATGCCCGTTGGCTGTCCGGGCATGCTGGGAGTTGTAGTTTTGCAACATCTGGAGGTCCGCAGGTTGGAGACCACTGGTGTACAGTATAGAGTTCCATCGCCGGCGGCCGCAACAAAGAGAAGGAGTAGGGCAGTGCTTGCGGGTGACATATGAGTAGTACCCCGCTGGGCTGATAATTAATTGGGGGGGAGCAGAACAGCGCTGGCGGGTAACATGATTTGGTGGTGGGGGAGCAGAACAGCGCTGGCGGGTCACATGATTTGGTGGGGGGGGGGGGGGAGCAGAACAGCGCTGGCCGGTCACATATGATAAGTTCCCCAATGTGGGGACAGCGCTGCGCTGGGCTGATAATTCATTCCCAAGGGGAGGGGCCCAACCGGTATTGCGGTATGGGAAAAATTCATATCGTGCAGCCCAAATATTTTGGTATTCGGTATAAACTGGTACACCGCCCAGCCCTAATATAATGTAGAACAGTGTTTCCCGGAATGGTCAAAAATGTGATTACTTTGTTTTCTATATACGCACACAAAAGAGCTATGTGTATGTGCAGAAGAGTTATGTATGTGTAGCAACACGTATATGTGCAGTAGAGCTGTGTATATATGTAGGACGTAGGTAAAAATATAGGGGGGCATTTACTAAGGGGTTTAGTCATTTTTTTCTGACTATTTTTGGCGCAAAATTGTCGCAATTGCGCCTACCCTATAAATTGTGTGACTTTCCCTAGCAAGAGCTAGAAAGTAAAAAAAAAAAATTTCCCGCTTAATTTACGCAAGTTTTCAGTTTTGACTTGCAGTGGTCAGGAATTTATTAACTGAGACAGTCGCAGTTGCGCAATAAACTGTCGCAACGGCCATAAAAATTGACTAAATTTACTCCAGCTCCAACATGGAGCAGGAAAAGCTGCTGCCGCCCGGGCTCCGACATACTTTCTCCCCGCTACCCTCACTTCGCTACAGGGACACTACAGTGATTTATATCCCCCCCTCTCACCTTCCAGCGCCACACAACTCCCATCTATCTGCTGTTGCAAGACTACAAGTCCCAGCATGGCCTTACAGTGAGGACACGCTGGGAGTTGTAGTCTTGTAGCAGCGGGAGCTGAGCGGCGCGGGCGGGAGACCAAGGGGGGGGGGGGTTGGGGTAGCGGGGAGGCCGTATGAGGAGCCCGGGCGGGAGACAAGGGGGGTAGCGGGGAGACCGTATGAGGAGCCCGGGCGGCTGCACTGTAATGTCAGCCCGGGCTCCTGCCCTGAGAGCCATAGGCTTTGGCTGTCAGGGCATGCTGGGTGTTGTAGTTTTGCAACAGCTGGAGGGCCACAGTTTGCAGACCACTGGTGTGTGGTCTGTAATTTGTAGTCCTCCAGCTGTTGCAAAACTAAACAGCTGAAGGGGACCGGCGAAGAAGTTCACTTACCCTTCCGAGGCTCCAGCGACGATCGCTGACGGAGATCGTCGCGCGGCAGTGTCGTGCAGCGCTGGATCCTACGGAAGCCGGTAAGTTGCGCAAGCTTCCCAACCAGGGTGCCTCCAAATGTTGCAAGACTACAACTCCCAGCATGCCTGGACACCCTTTGGCTGTCCGGGCATGCTGGGAGTTGTAGTTTTGCAACAGCTGGAGGCACCCTTGTTGGGAAACACTGGCCTAAAACAGTGTTTCCCAACCAGGGTGCCTCCAGATGTTGCAAGACTACAGCTCCCAGCATGCCTGGACAGCCATTGGCTGTCCAGGCATGCTGGGAGTTGTAGTTTTGCAACAGCTGGAGGGCCACAGTTTGCAGACCACTGGTTTGTGGTCTGTAAACTGTAGTCCTCCAGCTGTTGCAAAACTAAACAGCTGAAGGGGACCGGCGAAGAAGTTCACTTACCCTTCCGAGGCTCCAGCGACGATCGCTGTCGGAGATCGTCGCGCGGCAGTGTCGTGCAGCGCTGGATCCTACGGAAGCCGGTAAGTTGCGCAGGCTTCCCAACCGGGGTGCCTCCAGTTGTTGCAAGACTACAACTCCCAGCATGCCTGGACAGCCTTTGGCTGTCCGGGCATGCTGGGAGTTGTAGTTTAGCAACAGCTGGAGGCACCCTGGTTGGGAAACACTGGCCTAAAACAGTTGGGAAACACTGGCCTAAAACAGTGTTTCCCAACCAGGGTGCCTCCAGATGTTGCAAGACTACAACTCCCAGCATGCCTGGACAGCCTTTGACTGTCCAGGCATGCTGGGAGTTGTAGTCTTGCAACATCTGGAGGCACCCTGGTTGGGAAACACTGTTTTAGGCCAGTGTTTCCCAACCAGGGTGCCTCCAGATGTTGCAAGACTACAACTCCCAGCATGCCTGGACAGCCTTTGACTGTCCAGGCATGCTGGGGCTTGTAGTTTTGCAACATCTGGAGGCACCCTGGTTGGGAAACACTGTTTTAGGCCAGTGTTTCCCAGCCAGGTTGCCTCCAGATGTTGCAAAACTACAACTCCCAGCATGCCTAGACAGCCTTTGACTGTCCAGGCATGCTGGGGCTTGTAGTTTTGCAACATCTGGAGGCACCCTGGTTGGGAAACACTTTTTTAGGCCAGTGTTTCCCAGCCAGGTTGCCTCCAGATGTTGCAAAACTACAACTCCCAGCATGCCTAGA
Organism: Hyla sarda; assembly: GCF_029499605.1. Lineage (NCBI taxonomy): Eukaryota > Metazoa > Chordata > Amphibia > Anura > Hylidae > Hyla > Hyla sarda. The sequence goes on from NC_079190.1 coordinate 69,400,311, forward strand.
CAGCCTTTGACTGTCCAGGCATGCTGGGGCTTGTAGTTTTGCAACATCTGGAGGCACCCTGGTTGGGAAACAGTTTTAGGCCAGTGTTTCCCAGCCAGGTTGCCTGCAGATGTTGCAAAACTACAACTCCCAGCATGCCTAGACAGCCTTTGACTGTCCAGGCATGCTGGGACTTGTAGTTTTGCAACATCTGGAGGCACCCTGGTTGGGAAACACTGTTTTAGGCCAGTGTTTCCCAGCCAGGGTGCCTCCAGATGTTGCAAAACTACAAGTCCCAGCATGCCTGGACAGTCAAAGGCTGTCTAGGCATGCTGGGAGTTGTAGTTTTGCAACATCTGGAGGCACCCTGGTTGGGAAACACTGTTTTAGGCCAGTGTTTCCCAGCCAGGTTGCCTCCAGATGTTGCAAAACTACAACTCCCAGCATGCCTAGACAGCCTTTGACTGTCCAGGCATGCTGGGACTTGTAGTTTTGCAACATCTGGAGGCACCCTGGTTGGGAAACACTGTTTTAGGCCAGTGTTTCCCAGCCAGGTTGCCTCCAGATGTTGCAAAACTACAACTCCCAGCATGCCTAGACAGCCTTTGACTGTCCAGGCATGCTGGGACTTGTAGTTTTGCAACATCTGGAGGCACCCTGGTTGGGAAACACTGTTTTAGGCCAGTGTTTCCCAGCCAGGTTGCCTCCAGATGTTGCTAAACTACAACTCCCAGCATGCCTAGACAGCCTTTGACTGTCCAGGCATGCTGGGGCTTGTAGTTTTGCAACATCTGGAGGCACCCTGGTTGGGAAACACTGTTTTAGGCCAGTGTTTCACAGCCAGGTTGCCTCCAGATGTTGCAAAACTACAACTCCCAGCATGCCTAGACAGCCTTTGACTGTCCAGGCATGCTGGGGCTTGTAGTTTTGCAACATCTGGAGGCACCCTGGTTGGGAAACACTGTTTTAGGCCAGTGTTTCCCAGCCAGGTTGCCTCCAGATGTTGCAAAACTACAACTCCCAGCATGCCTAGACAGCCTTTGACTGTCCAGGCATGCTGGGACTTGTAGTTTTGCAACATCTGGAGGCACCTTGGTTGGGAAACACTGTTTTAGGCCAGTGTTTCCCAGCCAGGTTGCCTCCAGATGTTGCAAAACTACAACTCCCAGCATGCCTAGACAGCCTTTGACTGTCCAGGCATGCTGGGGCTTGTAGTTTTGCAACATCTGGAGGCACCCTGGTTGGGAAGCACTGGCCTAAAACAGTGTTTCCCAACCAGGGTGCCTCCAGATGTTGCAAAACTACAAGTCCCAGGTTGGGAAACACTGTGCCCGGCCTCCGCCCCACCTTACTGTAAGGGCATGCTGGGAGTTGTAGTCCTGCAGCTGGGGGCAGGGGACAAGCTTGTCACTTGCCCACACATCTCCTGCACCACACAACTACAACTCCCAGCATGTCCTTACTGTAAGGGCATGCTGGCAGTTGTAGTCGTGCGGGGAGGGAGATGTGTGAGCAGGTGATAATAAATGTACTAACCCATTTTTTTTGTTTTCTTCTCATTTCAGATCCGTGTATCCTGTGGACTCCTTCGGATTCGGTGGACTACTTCGATGACCAGCGTTTTTCTTTGTTTGATTTTAATAAAATGGTTAACGAGGGCTTGTGGGGGAGTGTTTTTTGTAATAAATTTTTTTTAAAACCTGTTGTGTTTTTTTCTTACTTTACTAGACAGGCTTAGTAGTGGAAGCTGTCTTATAGACAGAGTCCATTACTAACCTGGGCTTAGCGCTAGCCACAAAAACAGCTAGCGCTAACCCCCTATTATTACCCCGGTACCCAACGCCACAGGGGTGCCGGGAAGAGCCGGTACCAACAGGCCCGGAGCGTCAAAAATGGCGCTCCTGGGCCTAAGCGGTAACAGGCTGGCGTTATTTAGGCTGGGGAGGGCGAGTAACAATGGTCCTCGCCCACCCTGGGAACGTCAGGCTGTTACTGTTTGGTTGGTATTTGGCTGAGAATGAAAATAGGGGGGACCCTATGCGTTTTTTTTTTTTAAATAAATAATTAAATATATTTAAAAAACGCATAGGGTCCCCCTATTTTTATTCTCAATCAAATACCAACCAAACAGTAACAGCCTGACGTTCCCAGGGTGGGCGAGGACCATTGTTACTGGCCCTCCCCAACCTAAATAACGCCAGCCTGTTACCGCCTAGGCCCAGGAGCGCCATTTTTGACGCTCCGGGCCTGTTGGTACCGGCTCTTCCCGGCACCCCTGTGGTGTTGGGTACCGGGGTAATAATTGGGGGTTAGCGCTAGCTGTTTTTGTGGCTAACGCTAAGCCCGGCTTAGTAATGGACTCAGTCTATAAGACAGCTTCCACTACTAAGCCTGTCTAGTAAAGTAAAATAAAAATAAAACACAACAGGTTTAAAAAAAAATTTATTACAAAAAACACTCCCCCACAAGCCCTCGTTAACCATTTTATTAACATCAAGCAAAGAAAAACGCTGGTCATCGAAGTAGTCCACCGAATCCGAAGGAGTCCACAGGATACACAGATCTGTAGAAGAAGTAACCAAAAAAAAAAAAAAGTGTAAGTACATTTAGGGAGAAAAAAACTGTGTTAAAAAAATGTAATAAACACACACACTAAACGCCGTTTACCACTTCTGAGCCATAACTACAATTTACAGTGATCCCTCAACTTACAATGGCCTCAACATACAATAGTTTCAACATACAATGGTCTTTTCTGGACCATCGTAAGTTGAAACCAGACTCAACATACAATGCTACAGACAGTCCAGATCTGTAAAACGTGTCAATGGCTGGAAGAACCAACCAATCAAAATGGGCATTCACTGGTAAAACCCCTGTATTACTGAAGTGTATGCACTGACTGGTGTCTGGTATTACATGTTCTGTACACTTTACCTGTATCAGGGTTAGCTGCTCTTTTGGACACCAGGTGAGGGCGACTCCATTACTTGTTTGGGACATTGCCTGTACTGTACAGGACCCCTGAAGAAGCTCCTGTCCTCTACATAGACCAGTGTTTGCCAAGCAGGGTGGCCCCATCTTTTGCAAAACTACAACTCCCAGCATGCCCGGACAGCCTTTGGCTGTCCAGGCATGCTGGGAGTTATAGTTTTGCAACAGCTGGAGGCTCCCTGCTTGGGAAACACTGACATAGACAGTGATTTACAGCTCCCAGCAGATCTTTATTACTTTTATATGTAGGGATTTGCTTTATCTATATTAGTTATCTACTTATTTTTCTTTGTCACTTTTTCCTATTTTGGATGACATTTTGGTGCCTTTAGAACCAATTACCACGTTTCCATAGAGTTATGGTCTCAACATACAATGGTTTCAACTTACAATGGTTTTCCTGGAACCAATTAATATTGTAACTTGAGGGACCACTGTAGTTATTGAATTATTTAGATGTGGTGAAAAAGCTAAAAAAAAACTCAAAAACAAAAGATCCAGAAGGAAACCAGCAGCCAAACCTATTCAGACAGCAGGAAAAAGGAACAGACTATTTTTTCTACTACATGAAGTAAATTTCCCACTTTTGCCTATGTGTGCCAAATTTATTAATGCCGTGCAGCAATTTAGTAAATTTGTCGCACATAGTCAAAAATGAAGTAGAAAAAAACAGGGTAAAAACCAGACTACATAGTAAAAGATTAGTAAATGCCCCCCATAGTGATCCATCCAGATAACATATGTAGGACATAAGTAGAACTATAGTGATCAATCCAGAGAACAGTGACCCCAACCACAAAGGTAGTCCCTTCATATGCTAAAGTCAGAGGGAGAACTGAAGCTGGAGGTCCTGTACAGGCAGAAGCAGCTGTCAGTGTGTTAACTGGGAAATATCAAAGAGTGAAAAGCCAGGAACTCGCATATAGGCAGAATTAATAGTCAAGAAGGTTAACAGAGTATTGGCCACGGTTCAAGCCAAAAGATCATAAAGTAAAAAAAAAAAAAATCAGCAGACAGAGGATCAACAATCAGGAGGAGGTCAGAAGTCAGTGAAGAAAACAACTACAGACACCTGCCATAGGCTCTAGCCTGGGCTATGCAAGCAGAGAATGCTGAGACCAGCCCTGATAAGCTTGGGGTCCTGATGAAGAGTTTGGCCAACCAGTCACACTAGCAGCAAGGACGCTAGCCATGGTAACAGCGCAATGCCTGGCTTCAGCACGCCAAAAGTGGTGAGCAGCAGTTGTACTCTGCACCGGAGCACAGAGCGGTATGAAGTACGTGACCAATAGATACATTTAAAAATAACAACATTTGTCACTGTATCTGGTTGTTTGCTTAAAGGAGGTAGATTTCAGGAGTAGCGAGTCGTTTTTTTCTCTAAAAAGGTGGCAGTAGGCAAAAAAGTTTGGGAACCTCTGATCTAGAAGTTCAACTCAGGCTCCTCTCCATAACCAGCAGAGTGAGAATAAACTGTGTGGAAACAAGTCAAATGAACCCAAGGAAGGAACTACTTCTTTATGGACGGCTTTAGAAACATAGCCCGCATGCAGAAAATCGTGTTAAAGGAAATCTATCATCAGTTTCACCTGCACTAACCTGTTGGTACAGACAGGTAGTGCAGGTGACAACAATACTTACCTAGTCCCGTTACTGCTCTGGTTCTCCCGCAATCTTTCTCCATATCTTCTGTCCCGGGGCTAACATGGAGCATGGGCGGAGCTTCCTGACATCACCGATGCTGTTTGCTAGCAGCAGGACCCAGCAGGCAAGCAGCAGCGGTGACGTTATAAAGCTCCGCCCATGCTCCAAGTTGGCTGCGAACTATAAGATATGGAGGAAGATTGCGGGAGAACCACGCAATGGGACCAGGTAAGTATCATTGTCATCTGTGTCACCTACCTGTATGTACCAACAGGTTAGTGCAGGTGACACTGATGACAGATTTCCTTTAACAAGAAAGGTATTGCAGTGAAGAAGGCAAAAACTTTCCTATCCAGCATATGGAAGTAAAAATTATTTGGGAATAGTCTTATGTGTTACTAATGCATATATTATTGTGGATGTTGGAATAATCCACATTTTCCGGGGAAAAATCATGTAAATTGCACATGGTTCTAAAATTACATAGCATGAAAGTACATGAGAAAAGGGCACATGAAGGTTTTGATCCATGAGATTCCGCAAGAAGGGAACAGTCTGAGAAATTACTTGTCTAGACTTTGGCATTTAGACTTGGTCGAATTATATTTCCATTTTAAAATGACTGTCAAAGACACCTTCCAAGTCCTTTACCAGCAGTCTAAAGGATATTACTGCCAGAGGTGGAACCATGAGCTTCTCATCTACCAGTAACATGACCTCTTCACCCTTAGTACTATTGGCTCATAAAAGATGATAAAAGTGAAAATTACACCACATGGAGAGAAGATGCCCCCCGCCCCCACCTAAATGGTATATTAACATATTCTTAACTGTTTTGCACACCCATGCTTTTATACAGGTATCTGCATAGAAAATAACTCATGTAGCACATACATACATCATTCAGAACAGTGGGCAGCAGGTAACTATAATTTTGGGTATGTGGTGGGTACCTATAATTTTGGGTATGTGGTGAGCACCTACCCTTTGTGACATAATATTAGTGTCGGCAGGCCCTACCAAGATCAGGTTCGATAAAAAAATTTTGTAATGTGTATGGGGGCTTTAAAGTGAGAGCATAGTGAATATACTAAGTCAGTAAATCAGATAAGAATTGGTAAATATCTGCTAGTATTTGCAGGATTGGTGACAGACTAATATGTATGAGAACTTCTCAGCTATCCCTGGTACCAGATGTTGGTAAAATGAGGATAAATCCAACATGCACAATGGTTTGTTCTGCCCGACGTGTCCAGTAGTGGCTGGTCTCCCTCTTTCTATATAGTAAACATGCATGTCTATGGTAAGGATGTGGACGTTTATGGTTAGCTGTCTAATGTAAGGCTAGCTTGGCTATCTCTGCTTGCAAATACAAACTAATCATTGCAAGACAAGATTGGATAAATTACTTACAATTTTGGAGCCAGTTAAATCCTAATGAGTAGAAAAAGATTGAATTGGTCATTTTCTGATGATACGCTTACTTATCCTTTGCTTCAGGTGAGCGGACATTTTATAACAGTCATTTTTAGAGATGAGCGAACTTACAGTAAATTCGATTAGTCACGAACTTCTCCGCTCGGCAGTTGATGACTTATCCTGCATAAATTAGTTCAGCTTTCCGGTGCTCCGGTGGGCTGGAAAAGGTGGATACAGTCCTAGGAAAGAGTCTCCAGCCCACCGGAGCACCTGAAAGCTGAACTAATTTATGCAGGATAAGTCATCAACTGCCGAGCCGAGAAGTTTGTGACGAATCGAATTTACTGTAAGTTCGCTCATCTCTAGACATTTTCTATTGGCAGATCCTGCACAGGGATCATAAGGTACCTGGATAACACACAAGGTGTCGGCAATTTTTCCCCCCTTTCATAGGTAAATCCCTATGAGCCATATAGAATTTTAGCAGCCAGAAAATAAGAACTTTTACTGGCTGAAGATTTCATTACTTGTACCGTAATAGGTAATTTGTAGGACCATAAGGTCATATAGGAAAACTGTGCTACAGCGCTATGCATGTAGTAGTTGCACTATATTAGCCTGTGTTTGTATAGACATACATAGAACATATCTATGGGCAACCAACGATATAATGTGCTGCTTTCTAGACTTGTTGAATTTGAACATATCTCACTATTTACCACCATAGAAAGTAAGCTGCTGCTGCTGAAGTATTGCCCTTTGAAATAAAGATGAATGATCAGCGGGACCAATCATACATGTTTATGGATGAATAAATACCACATTGTCAGATAACAGACATCCATTTATTAGTAATGTGCATCCTGTATATAACTGTCAATATTGGTCCTGTATATCTAGGGAGACTCGTATAGCAACATGTATACATATTCAGCAATGAGTTTATACCACCACCTTTAATGCGTTTTTAAAAAACAAAATGTATTAGTACATAATTAAAAATATTTCCATGGTAGACACAATATTACAATTCAAAAATGAAAGCTTAGTGCAAGAAATAGGAGAACTTGTGGTCTGCTAGCAATATACAGTGGTCCCTCAAGTTACAATATTAATTGGTTCCAGGACGACCATTGTATGTTGAGACCATAACTCTATGGAAACCTGGTAATTGGTTCTGAAGCCACCAAAATGTCATAAAAAATAGGAAAAGGTGAGGATTAAAGAAAAATAAGTAGATAACTAATATAGATAAAGAAAGTTCTTACATATAAAAGTAATAAAGATCTGCTGGGAGCTGTAAATCACTGTCTATGTCAGTGTTTCCCAACCAGGATGCCTCCAGCTGTTGCAAAACTACAACTCCCAGCATGCCCGGACAGCCAACGGCTGTCCGGGCATGCTGGGAGTTGTAGTTTTGCAACAGTTTGGAGGCACCCTGGTTGGGAAACGCTGGTTTATGTAGAGGACAGGAGCTTCTTCAGGGTCATATACAGTACACACAGTGTCCCAAATGGAGCCGCCCTTACTTGGTGTCCAAAGGAGCAGCTAACCCTGGCACAGGTAAGGAGTAGTACAGAACTTGTAGTACCTCCCTGTACTGTAGGGGGTGCTACCAGACACCGGTCAGTGCATACGCTTCAGTAATACAGGTGTTTTACCAGTAAAATGTCCATTCTGATTGATCAGTTCTTCCGGCCATTGACACGTTTCACAGATCTGGACTGTCTGTAGCATTGTATGTTGAGTCTGGTTTCAACTTACAATGGTACAGAAAAAAACATTGTATGTTGAAACTATTGTATGTTGAGGCCATTGTAAGTTGAGGGATCACTGTAATGCAGCTATGCCATTACTCACATAATACACATATTTGTCATTACAAAGGGGCTCTCAGTGCTGGGTAAACATAATAGTCCCAGGCATACTCTACCCCCCAAATATAGTCACCCAAGTGCACGAACAATGGCGCTAGTAATGCTGCGTGCTGCCATAGCTGCGTATCATGCTTAACAAAGCTCACCCATAGTAACTGCAGGACCACCCTCCTTCACCGCTACGTACGTTTCGATACTTCTTTGTCAAAAGGATCTAACTACTGGGCCCACCGCTTCTCATTTATAACTCACCCAATTATCCAGGATCGAGGACGGCCAGCGTCCATGTTCCGCGGACTGCGCACTGACTCACTGGAACTATCTGCCGCCCCAGTTCCGGCGTCATGGAGTTAGTGCGCAGACTCAGGATTGCCGTTCCGAGCGTGCGCACTGCCCCTCCTGTCGACCTCAGCGGCAGCGCTCCGTACTGAGCACAACACAGAGGCTGGTGATGATATTATAATACAAAGTGCAAATAGATATTCTAAACCCCTCCTATGCTATGACCCTCTTGTGTGCACTATAACAGGTTTTATTCTGAAGTGACAGGGAAGTGTTTTTAATCCTTTTAAAAACACTTCCCCGTCACTTTAAAATGAAACATGGTTGTGATCCTAAATGCTTACAAATTAGAGGGATAAAGAAGATTCAAGGGGGCGTGCGTACGAGGCGGAAATCTTATACATACTTTAGCCCAAAAAGAATCCAGGTGGATCGTGACATTAGGTACGATGGTTCCACATGGCCTCAATGAGCAATTGAGCTTTGCTCCTTTTCTGTAGAATATGTGCTATATACCGTATATACTCGAGTATAAGCCGAGTTTTTCAGCACGATTTTTCGTGCTGAAAACACCCCCCTCGGCTTATACTCGAGTGAACTCTCGACCCGCAGTGGTCTTCAACCTGCGGACCTCCAGAGGTTTCAAAACTACAACTCCCAGCAAGCCTGGGCAGCCATCGGCTGTCCGGGCTTGCTGGGAGTTGTAGTTTTGAAACCTCCGGAGGTCCGCAGGTTGAAGACCACTGCGGCCTTCGACATCATCAAGCCCCCTCTCACCCCCCTTTAGTTCTGTACAGTACTCACCTCCGCTCGGCGCTGGTCCGGTGCTGCAGGACTGTCCGGTGAGGAGGTCGTCCGGTGGGATAGTGGTTCCGGGCTGCTATCTTCACCGGGGAGGCCTCTTCTAAGCGCTTCGGGCCCGGCCCCAGAATAGTCACGTTGCCTTGACAACGACGCAGAGGTACGTTCATTGCCAATGTACTTCTGCGTCATCGTCAAGGCAACGCCTCTATTCCGGGCCGGAAGCGCGGAGAAGAGGCGCCCCCGGTGAAGATAGCAGCCCGGAACCACTATCCCACCGGACGACCTCCTCACCGGACAGTCCTGCAGCACCGGACCAGCGCCGAGCGGAGGTGAGTACTGTACAGAACTAAAGGGGGGTGAGAGGGGGCTGGATGATGTCGAAGGCTGCAGTGGTCTTCAACCTGCGGACCTCCGGAGGTTTCAAAACTACAACTCCCAGCAAGCCCGGACAGCCGATGGCTGCCCGGGCTTGCTGGGAGTTGTAGTTTTGAAACCTCTGGAGGTCCGCAGGTTGAAGACCACTGAGGGCGGATGATGAGAAGAGGATGATGAAGGGGGGGTGTGGGATGATGACAAGAGGATGATGAAGGGGGGGTGTGGGATGATGAAGGGGGGTGTGGGATGATGAAGGGGGTGGGGATGATGACAAGGGGATGATGAAGGGGGGTGGGGATGATGACAAGAGGATGATGAAGGGGGGTGGGGATGATGACAAGGGGATGATGAAGGGGGGTGGGGATGATGACAAGGGGATGATGAAGGGGGATGTGTGGGATGATGACAAGGGGATGATGACAGGTGATGATGATGAGGGTCTGGATGATGACAGGCGGTGATGATGATGAGGATGTTAATGACGGGTCTGGATGATGATAGGGGGGGGGGGATGATGTATTTCCCACCCTAGGCTTATAATCGAGTCAATAACTTTACCTGGGATTTTGGGTTGAAATTAGGGGTCTCGGCTTATACTCGGGTCGGCTTATACTCGAGTATATACGGTAGGTAACAGTGTCGTATCAACTTGTAGTTTTTTTTTTATATGTAGTGATTTTAATATTTCTTTATTCTTTATATTTCTAGTTGTATTGGAACCTGTGTAGACTGGATGTCCATCTTATTACATAATGGTAACATCAGAGAATAAGAAAAATACTCATGTGCACGGAAGATCCAAGAATGGGGTTACCCATGATGCTATGTAATGATAATAACGGACATATATGTATGTATGCACATATATTTGTTGTGGGTAGTAGTTTTGCATAGGGGGATCGAATTGTAATAAATGCACTATGTCACTTTATATATTTTTATATATTTTATTATATATTTTTTTAGGTATGTGCACTTTTGTATTGGATTTTGTAATAATTATACACGGATTTGTAATGATATGCACGGCACAAATAGGGGTTATAGTCACACAAGAGGGTCATAGCATAGGAGGGGTTTAGAAGAACTATTTGCACTTTGTATTATAATATCATCACCAGCCTCTGTGTTGTGCTCAGTACGGAGCGCTGCCGCTGAGGGTGAAAGGAGGGGCAGTGCGCACGCTCGGAATGGCAATCCTGAGTCGGTGCACTAGCTCTGTGACGCCGGGGCAGCAGATAGTTCCAGTGAGTCAGTGCGCACGCGCTGCGGAACATGGACGCTGGCCATCCTCGATAATTGGGCGAGTTATAAAAGAGAAGCGGTGGGCCTAGTAGTTAGATTCTCTTGACAAAGAAGCATCGCAACATACGTAGGGGTGAAAGAGCGTGGTCCTGCAGTTATTATGGGTGAGCTTTGTTAAAGGAGTACTCCACTGCTCAGCGTTTGGAACAAACTGTTCCGAACGCTGGAACTGGCGACGGGAGCTTGTGACGTCATAGCCCCACCCCTCATGACATCACGCCTCGCCCCCTCAATACAGTCGTCACGCCCTCTCCCATATACTTGCATTGAGGGGGCGGGCGTGACATCATGAGAGGCGAGGCTATGACGTCACAAGCTCCCGTCACCGGCTCCAGCGTTCAGAACAGTTTGTTCCAAACGCTGAGCAGCGGAGTACACCTTTAAGCATGATACACAGCTATGGCCGCACCCAGCCTTAATAGCGCTATTGTTCATGCACTTGTGTGACTATACTTGGGGGGGCAGAGTATGCCTGGGACTATTGGCCAAGATTTATCAAACTGCGTTATAGAAAGAGTGGAGGGATTTTCCCACAGCAACCAATCACAGCTCAGCTTTCACTTTACCAGAGCTCGTTAGCTGAGCTGTGATTGGTTGCTGTGGGAAAGTCAGTCTATTTGTTTCCCTCACACAGTTTGATAAATCTGGGCCTTTATGTTTACCCAGCACTGAGCACCTTTGTTATGACAAATATGTGAGTAATGGCATAGCTGCATTATATTAGCAGACCACAAGCTCTCCTATGTATTGCACGAAGCTTTCATTTTTGAATTGTAATATTGTGTCTACTATGGTAATATTTTTAATTATGCAATAATAAATTTTGGTTTTTAAAAATGCATTAAAGGTGGTGGTATAAACTCATTTCTGAATATGTATACATGTTTATGGGGGAGCTGGAAAAGGTCAGCAGGCAGATAGTTAAAATGCACAGCGCATGGATGAGATTTAGATGGTAGGTTCTCTCATTTCTCATTCATAAGTCTGACAATAAGAGTACACACAGTGCAGCTTCCTTCATATCACAAACCAGTCACCTCCATCACGACAGCTGGTTTTCCACTTTGTTCATATGCAGCGGCCATGTTCTTGTGAATGATTTTTGCTATATTTAGAAAATAAACAGTGTAAATGAGCGAACCCCCCCCCCCCACATAGTCACATCTTTCCTAGTGTTTTCCTGCAGTTTCCTGCCCTGTAGTACTTGACTTCCTTAAGGAAATCTGTTTGACACTTCTAGAAACCCGCTGCCGCGTCTCTTGCATATCTATTCTTCCTCATTAATATAAAATAAAGTAGCGCACACATATAATACAAGGGAGAATCAAATACTAAAAAAAAAAAAGTTTTCAATGACCCGATAACTAAAACAAAAGGGAAGCTAGTGATATGGAACATTCACTATATCAGGTCAAAGACATAAAGTGCATCTTAAAGGGGTACTCCGCTGCTCAGTGTTTGGAACAAACTATACTGAACGCTGGAGCCGGTGCCTCGTAACATCATAGTCCTGCCCCCTCATGATGTCACACCCCGCCCCCTCAATGCAAGTCTATGCTTCATGTCCCCTCCCATAGACTTGCATTGAGGGGGCAGGGTGTGACGTCATGAGGGGGCGGGACTATGACGTCACGAGCTCCTGGCGCTGAATAGTTTGTTCCAAATGCTGAGCAGCGGAGGTTCTGGCTCCCGACCACGGGGACGGAAGATCGTGACGCCACGACTCCGCCCCCGTGTGACGTCAGGCCCCGCCCCTCAATGCAAGTCTATGGGAGGGGGCGTGACAGCCATCACGCCCCCTCCCATAGACTTGCATTGAGGGGGGGGGGGGGGGGCGTGACGTCTCAATCTTCCATCCCCGTGGTCGGGAGCCAGAACCTCCAGCGGTCCCGGAAGCAGATACAGGTGGGTGCTGCATGCTATATTGCGGGGGTCCCCAGCGGCGGGACCCCCGCGTTCAGACAACTTATCCCCCATTCTTTGGATAGGGGATAAGATGTCTAGGAATGGAGTACCCCTTTAATCCTTCCAGTACTTATCAGCTGCTGAAGTTGAGTTGTTCTTTTCTGTCTGACCACATTGCTCTCTGCTGACAAATTTGTCTGTCTCAGGATCTGTCCAGAGTAGGAGAAAATCCCCATAGCAAACCTCTGGAGTGTTCCTGAGACAGACAGAGGTGTCAGCAGAGAGCACTGTGGTCAGACAAACTCAACTTCAGCAGCTGATAAGTACTAAAAAAGGATTAAGATTTTTTTAATAGAAGTAATTTACAAATCTGTTCTTGAACCAGTTGATTTAAAAACTTTTTTTCCTCCAGAGTACCACTTTAAACCTGAGTGATGAGGTAGAACACGTCAGTACCACCACCTAATGTGCAGCAACTTTGAACAGCGATACTGTCCACATGGTCCAGCATTCTTGCAGAATACCACCACCTAAGCTGGAATCTATGCTGATCTGTGGCAGCACTGAAGGACATAGAAGGTCCAACAGTGTGTATTCAGTGTATGTGTGTATATTTGGTAATTATATTACTGAAGACCATCCGGATCATTTGAGTCCCACTTACATGCGCCATTGGCACAAGCAGCAGGTCACCTATAAACCGTATCAGTGGGGCACAGAGTATTTCAGCTCAGCTAGTAGTAATCATCCAAAGACCTGTCATACAGATTAAAGGGGTACTCCCGTGGAAAACTTTTTTTTTTTTTTTTTAATCAACTGGTGCCAGAAAGTGAAACAATTTGTAAATTACTTCTATAAAAAAAAAATCTTAATCCTTCCAGTACTTATTAGCTGCTGAATACTACAGAGGAAATGGTTTTCTTTTTGGAACACAGAGCTCTCTGCTGACATCATGACCACAGTGCTCTCTGCTGACATCTCTGTCCATTTTAAAGGGGTACTCCCATGGAAAACTTTTTTTTTTTTTTTTTGCTAAATCAACTGGTGCCAGAAAGTTAAACAGATTTTTAAATTACTTCTATTAAAATGTTTTAATCCTCCAAGAACATTTTAGGGGCTATATACCACAGAGGAAATGCTTTACTTTTTATATTTCTCTGCTGTCATGACCACAGTGCTCTCTGCTGACCTCTGCTGTCCATTTTAGGAACTGTCTAGAGCAGGAGAAAATCCCCATAGCAAACATATGCTGCTCTGGAAAGTTCCTAAAATGGACAGCGCAGAGAGCACTGTGGTCGTGACATCAGAGAAATCTAAAAAGTAAAGCATTTCCTCTTTAGTATACAGCCCCTAAAACGTTCTTGAGGATTAAGATTTTTTTATAGGAGTAATTTACAAATCTGTTTAACTTTCTGGCCCCAGTTGATTTAGAAAAAAAAAAAGTTTTCCGCGGGAGTACCCCTTTAAGAACTGTCCAGAGTAGGAGAAAATCCCCATAGCAAACATATGCTGCTCTGGACAGTTCCTAAAATGGACAGAGATGTCAGCAGAGAGCACTGTGGTCATGATGTAAGCAGAGAGCTCTGTGTTCCAAAAAGAAAACCATTTCCTCTGTAGTATACAGACCCTAAAAAGTACTGGAAGGATTACGATTTTTCAATAGAAGTCATTTACAAATCTGTTTAACTTTCTGGCACCAGTTGATTAAAAAAAATAAAAAGTTTTCCACCGGAGTACCCCTTTAACCTTACACTCCCTGTAGTAACCAATGAATTTCATATAACATCGCCACATTCTTTTATATTCGGTCATTGTGTATTTAGACGTTATTCTAGGAGCTGTGTGAATGTCGCTTTATGACACTTGTTGCCAACATTTTTTTTCCCGCCTCCCGGATAGTTATGGCACCAGCAAAACACATTCAAGTGTCACGCTAATTTTTAATGTTGAGACGGGAGGCGAGGCAGAGATCATGCAGGAGACGTCAGGGATCAAATATCTCTTGGTATTTCCTGCTCAGTGGAGATGATGTATTTTGCAATCCCACTTCCAGGGCAGAAACAAAGCAACAGACGCCACTGGAGGCTTTTCGTAACCACCCTAAGACATTCCATAGGAAATTCTGTATTCTACGGGCATCTCTCCTCGCACCCGGCAAGTGCATCCAAATCAGACCCCAATCTCTGTTACTAGCGAGTCGGATTTCATAATGTTAAATCAGTAATAAGTGGTAGTGAAGGTGCAGAGACTGTAAACCAGACACGGTATATGCTGCTTTATTTACACCTGTCTCTTGGCTACAGTCACTTGAAAAGAACCTATTGGGATCTTACGGCATTGTTTTCCAACCAGCGTGCCTCCAGCTGTCTCAAAACTACAACTCCCAGCATGCCCGGACAGCCTTCGGCTGTCCGGGCATGCTGGGAGTTGTAGTTTTGCGGCAGCTGGAGGCACACTGGTTGGAAACCACTGTCATACGGGCTAAAATACAACCTACCCTATCACTGCTACTTGACAAGCTGCCTACAAATTCCATAGAAAATTCTAACAAAAAAGATGTCTTGAAGGACCCAAAGCATGAATGGCATTGGGTTGAAGCCACAGAGGGGGAAGCCTTAGTCAATGCCATGGGCAAAAGCTGCAAATCTCCTTAGTCCTGTCTATTCTTCTGTTTTCACTGCATACACTGGACTTGCATAGGATAGAAGGCTATAGCACAGCTTTTTCATTCATCTTCCAAATATATGCACAGTTTGGCCGGGCGCATGTGTTGTTAAAGTGTTACTATCATTTATAAAAAAATAAAATAAAATAAAAAAACATTGGGGTTGTGGGTGCCGAGACCGTCGCATAGAGATGAGCGAACTTACAGTAAATTCGATTCGTCACGAACTTCTCGGCTCGGCAGTTGATGACTTTTCCTGCATAAATTAGTTCAGCTTTCAGGTGCTCCTGTGGGCTGGAAAAGGTGGATACAGTCCTAGGAGACTCTTTCCTAGGAATGTATCCACCTTTTCCAGTCCACCGGGGCACCTGAAAGCTGAACTAATTTACGCAGGAAAAGTCATCAACTGCCTAGCCGAGAAGTTTGTGACGAATCGAATTTACTGTAAGTTCGCTCATCTCTACCGTCACATATCACTCGAATGAGCGAGAAGAATCGCTTCTCTCCCAGTACTGGCTCCATAGACTTACTATAGAATCCATTTTCTGCAGCAAGGAGAAAGATGGGATGAGAAGGGGCTAGCTGAGCGCTTCTCCTGGCTCATTCTAGCATCTGGTAGGAGCTTCAACACCCTGGCAACTCATCAAAATTGTCTTTAAAGGGGTATTCCAGGAAAAAACTTTATATATCTCAACTGGCTCCAGAAAGTTAAACAGATTTGTGAATTACTTCTATTAAAAAATCTTAATCCTTCCAATAATTATCAGCTGCTGAAGTTGAGTTGTTCTTTTCTGTCTGGCAACAGTGCTCTCTGCTGACATCTCTGCTGACATCTCTGCTTGTCTCGGGAACTGCACAGATTAGAAGAGGTTTGCTATGGGCATTTTCTATTACTCTGGACAGTTCCTGAAACAGGTTTCATCAGAGAGCACTTAGACAGAAAAGAACAACTCAACTTCAGCAGCTCATAAGTACTGAAAGGATTAAGATTTTTTTAATAGACGTAATTTACAAATCTAACTTTCGGGAGCCAGTTGAGATATATATATATAGATATATATATCTAAGTTTTTTCCTAAAACTAATTTTTCATATCAACTGGCTCTAGAAAGCGAAATAGATTTGTAAATACTGGGACTGTTTGGGATTTTACTGTTGTAGTGCCAGTTCTACCTTCTACTCTATTGAGATTTGTAAATTACTTCTATAAAAAAAATCTTAATCCTTCCAGTACTAATCAGCTGCTGAAGTTGAGTTTTGCTTTTCTGTCTGAAAACAGTGCTCTCTGTTGACACCTCTGTTTGTCTCAGGAACTGTCCAGAGTAGGAGCAAATCCCCATAGCAAACCTCTCCTGCACTGGACAGTTCCTGAGACATACAGAGGTGTCAGCAGAGAGCACTGTTTTCAGACAGAAAATAACTCAACTTCAGCAGCTGATAAGTACTGGAAGGATTAAGATTTTTCTCAATAGGGGTAATTTACAAATCTGTTTAACTTTCAGGAGCCAGTTGAAAAATAAAATGTTTTTTTTTTACTGGAATTCCCCTTTAAAGGCAATCTGACTGCTCTATATCAGACTCAGATGCAGACCTGTACAGATAGGGAGATAAAGCAAATTATCTCTGTCTCTTAGCCGATAGCTATTCGCTAAGTTATAAAATCATGCTTTCCTTCCAAGCTCCAGAGTCCTAAAGGCTGGGCTGAGCTGCAGCATGCATGCTTCCTCCACTCCTCCCCGCCCTGCATGGTTGTTGTGCAAGGCTTTCGTCTGGAAGCCAAACCCTTATATAAATCAATCATGCAGGGTAGAAAGGAATGGAGGAGGAAGGAGGCGTGCATGCTGCAACTCGGCCTGGCCTCTATGACACTAGAACATGGAACAAAAACATAATTTTATAACTTTGTAAAGAGACAGGTATCATGTTTTCTTCTCTATCTGCAGATTTGAGCCTTATCTAGAGCTTGCAGATTCCCTTTAAGGTGTATTCACATGTACAGTATCCTGCACATATTTGAAGCGCAGGATTTGATGCTGTGTTCAGTCATTTAGTTTACATTGAAATTTGCAGCATAAAATATCCAGCTTTAAATCCTGTGCATCAAATATGTGCAGGATACTGTATGTGTGGATAGAGCCATAAAGCAGAAAGGTAAGTAAGTCACTGCCAGACACCTCTCGTGGCAGCTTATCCTCTTTGAGATCCTTAGGGACAGTGATTGAATTTCAACATGCCCAACCCATCCTTGCCTAGATATCATCTGACATGAAAAGAGTTGGTACATCCCCATAAAAGATAGATGGCTAGTCAGCTCTTATGTGTATGTGCACCTGAATCTGTGTATCTCTAACATCGGGAGTTGGTTTTGCAACAATAGGAAGCTCCCTGTTTTAGATCCTGGTCTAGGGCAGCAAGGTAAATCTTCTTTTCCTGGACAAGGGAAGCTAAACTATTTCTCCCATATGCCCCTGTTTTAGCTTATGCTAGATGTGATCTGATCACTCCTCCCTTCGTGATGCCTGGCCTGTAACCATGGGACATGCAGTTCCCAGAGCTACTGCCGACAGGAAGAGATTCCTACAAAACAAATGGTGCACAGAAGCTGGATTATTCTCTTCTAGTGAAGTGACTACTACACATGACAGCTAGCACCGTGCCAACGGCTCATGTTATCCAGCCTTCTACAGAACATACATTCCATTTAAAGGGGTACTCCTGTACTAGACATCTTATCCCCTATCCACAGGATCTCCTGCCCTCCCTCCCGGGCAATCCGCATGAACTGAGCATTCGCTCCATGCCGCATTACTGTCGACCGCAGCCCAAAGCTGTGGCCAACTTGCCCCCTCCATATAGCTCTATGGGAGATTCAGAGATACAAGGGATAAAATGTCTAGTACCAGAGTACCCCTTTAAAT
Organism: Hyla sarda; assembly: GCF_029499605.1. Lineage (NCBI taxonomy): Eukaryota > Metazoa > Chordata > Amphibia > Anura > Hylidae > Hyla > Hyla sarda. The sequence goes on from NC_079190.1 coordinate 69,418,478, forward strand.
CTGCTATGATGAACAAATATGAACAACTGACTACTGTAAAATAAATATATATATATATATATATATATATATATATATATATATATATATAGTTAAAGTATGACGGCAGCACACCAAAGTAGTGAATCAATAAAGTGTTATTTTATTCCAGGGATATAGAGACAACGTTTCAGCGGTCTCTCACCGCCATTTTCAAGTGAGAGACCGCTGAAACGTTGTCTCTATATCCCTGGAATAAAATAACACTTTATTGATTCACTACTTTGGCGTGCTGCCGTCATACTTTAACTATCAAGAGGAACCAGAGCACCGAGGTTCAATTGTGCTTGCACCCACCTCACTCAAGCTGGATGTGCTGCTTCATATGGACTTTATATATATATATATATATATATATATATATATTCACACACACACACACACAGTATATATATATATATATATATATATATATATCTCTATCTCCAAACACACATATATGTATATCTACAGTCATGGCCATAAATGTAGGCACCCCTAAAATTTTTCATGAGAATGAAGTATTTCTCCTAGAAAAGGATTGCGGTAACACATGTTTTGCTATACACATGTTTATTCCCTTTGTGTGTATTGGAATTAAAACCAAAAAAGGGAGGAAAAAAGCAAATTGGACATAATGTCACACCAAGCTCCAAAAATGGGCTGGGCAAAATGATTGGCACCCTTTCAAAATTGTGGAAAAATAAGAGTGTTTCAAGAACGCGATGCTCCTTTAAAGGGGTACAACCGTGCTGACAACTTATCCCCTATCTAAAGGATAGTGGATAAGTTGCCTGATCGCGCGGGGTCCCGCCGCTGGGGACCCCCGCGATCTCGCACGCAGAACCCCGCTCTCATCAGGCCCCGGAGCAAACATCGCTCCGGGTCTGATGACTGCCAATCACGGGGCCGGAGTATGGTGAAGTCAATGCTCCGCCCCCTCAATGTAAGTCTATGGCAGGGGGCGAGACACAGGGGCGGAGCTGTGACGTCACGATCACCGGCCCCATCATCAGATCCGGAGCAAATGTTCGCTCCGGGGCCCGATGAGAGCGGGGTGCTGCGTGCGAGTTAGTGGGGGTCCCACGGCGGCGGGACCAAGCGCGATCAGGCAACTTATCCCCTATCCTTTAGAGAGGGGATAAGTTGTCAGCACGTTAGTACCCCTTTAAACTCACTCGGGGCAAGTAACAGGTGTGGGCAATATAAAAATCACACCTGAAAGCAGATAAAAAGGAGAGAAGTTCACCTAGTCATTGCATTGTGTGTCTGTGTGTGCCGCACTAAGCATGAACTACAGAAAGAGGAGAAGAGAATTGTCTGAGGACATGAGAACCAAAATTGTGGAAAAATATATACAATCTCAAGGTTACAAGTCCATCTCCTGAAATCTAGATTTGCCTTTGTCCACAGTGCGCAACATTATCAAGAAGTTTGTAACCCATGGCACTGTAGCTAATCTCCCTGGTCGTGGACGGAAGAGAAAAATTGATGAAAGGTGTCATCGCAAGACAGTCCGGATGGTGGATAAGCAGCCCCAAACAAGTTCCAAAGATATTCAAGCTGTCCTGCAGGCTCAGGGAGCATCAGTGTCAGCACGAACTATCCGTTGACATTTAAATGAAACTCTATGGAGGAGACCCAGGAGGACCCCACTGCTGACAGAGACATAAAAAAGCAAGACTACATTTTGCCAAAATTCTTCTGGGAAAACGTCTTGTGGACAGATGTGACCAAGATAGAGCTTTTTGGTAAAGCACATCATTCTACTGTTTACCAAAAACGGAAGAAGGCCTACAAAGAAAAGAACACAGTACCTACAGTGAGATATTGTTTTGCTGCCTCTGGCACTGGGTGCCTTGAATGTGTACAAGGCATCATGAAATCTGAGGAATACCAATGGATTTTGGGTCATACTGTACAGAACAGTGCCAGAAAGCTGGGTTTGCGTCCAAGATCTTGGGTCTTCCAGCAGGACAATGACCCTAAACATACGTCAAAAAGCACCCAGAAATGAATGGCAACAAAGCGCTGGAGAGTTCTGAAGTGACAGCAATGAGTCCAGATCTAAATCCCATTGAAGACCTGTGGAGAGATCTTAAAATTGCTGTTGGGAAAAGGCGCCTTCCAATAAGAGAGACCTGGAGCAGTTTGCAAAGGAAGAGAGGTCCAACATTCCGGCTGAGAGGTGTAAGAAGCTTATTGATGGTTATAGGAAGCGACTGATTTCAGTTATTTTTTCCAAAGGGTGTGAAACCAAATATTAAAGGAGATGTCCGGCGCAGACATTTTCTATTCCGTCCTGCCCGGGCTGCAAAAAAAGACAAAACAAACTTTCACTTACCTCCATATGTTGCCCCGGAGCTCTGCAACAGCGGTTCGGTCGGCCGGGCTGTCTGCTTCCTACTTCCTTTAGCCCGGTACGTCACACGGCGCTTCAGTCTATCACGGGCCGCAGCGATGTCCCGCCTAGGCCGGTGATAGGCTGAAGCGCCATGTGACGTACCGGGCTAAAGGAAGTAGGAAGTAAACAGCCCGGCCGACCAATCAGCTGTTGCGGAGCTCCGGGGCAACATATGGAGGTAAGTGAAAGTTTGTTTTGTCTTTTTTTGCAGGACGGAATAGAAAATGTCTGCGCCGGACATCTCTTTTAACCCCTTAAGGACGCAGCCCATTTTCACCTCTAGGGCGAAACCCTTTTTTGCACATCTGACCACTGTCACTTTAAACATTAATAACTCTGGAATGCTTTTACTTATCATTCTGATTCTGAGAATGTTTTTTCGTGACATATTCTACTTTAACATAGTGGTAAATTTTTGTGGTAACTTGCATCCTTTCTTGGTGAAAAATCCCCAAATTTGATGAAAAATTTTACAATTTTGCATTTTTCTAACTTTGAAGCTCTTTGCTTATAAGGAAAATGGATATTTCAAATAATTTTTTTTTTGGATTCACATATACAATATGTCTACTTTATGATTGCATCATAAAATTGACGAGTTTTTACTTTTGGAAGATACCGGAGGGCTTCAAAGTTCAGCAGTAATTTTCCAATTTTCACAAAATTTTCAAACTCAGTAATTTTCAGGGACCAGTTCAGGTTTGAAGTGGATTTGAAGGGTCTTCATATTAGAAATACCCCATAAATTACCCCATTATAAAAACTGCACCCCCCAAAGTATTCAAAATGACATTCAGTAAGTGTTTTAACCCTTTAGGTGTTTCACAGGAAAAGCAGCAAAGTGAAGGAGAAAATTCAAAATCTTCATTTTTTACACTCGCACGTTCTTGTAGACCCAATTTTTTAATTTTTATAAGGGGTAAAAGGAGAAAATGTATACTTGTATGTGTAACCCAATTTCTCTCGAGTAAGGACATACCTCATATGTCTATGTAAAGTGTTCGGCGGGCGCAGTAGAGGGCTCAGAAGCGAAGGAGCGACAAGGGGATTTTGGAGTACGTTTTTCTGAAATGGTTTTTGGGGGGCATGTCGCATTTAGGAAGCCCCTATGGTGCCAGAACAGCAAAAAAAAAAAAAAAACACATGGCATATCATTTTGGAAACTAGACCCCTTGAGGAACATAACAAGGAATAAAGTGAGCGTTAATACTCCACATGTGTTTCACGACTTTTGCATATGTAAAAAAAAAAAAAAAATTTTCACTAAAATGTTGGATTTCCCCCCAAATTTCACATGTTTTAAAGGGTTAATAGCAGAAAAGACCCCCCCCCCAAAATTAGTAAACCCATCTCTTCTGAGTATGGAGGTACCCCATAAGTGGATCTGAAGTGCACTGCGGACGAACTACAATGCTCAGAAGAGAAGGAGTCCTATTTGGCTTTTTGAGAGCAAATTTTGCTCGGGGGGCATGTTGCATTTAGGAAGACCCTATGGTGCCAGGACAGCAAAAAAAAAAAAAAAAAAAAAACATGGCATACTATTTTGGAAACTACACCCCTCACAGAATGTAATGAGGGGTACAGTGAGCATTTACCCCCCACTGGTGTCTGACAGGTTTTTGGTACAGTGGGCTGTGCAACATTTTTCATTTTCACGGGCCACTGTTCCAAAGATCCGTCAGACACCTGTGGGGTGTAAATTCTCACTGCACCCCTTATTACATTCCGTGAGGGGTGTAGTTTCCAAAATGGGGTCACATGTGGGTGTGTTTTTTTTTTTTTGCGTTTTTCAGAACCGCTGTAACAATCAGCCACCCCTGTGCAAATCACCTCAAATGTACATGGTGCGCTCTCCCTTCTGGGCCTTGTTGTGCACCCCCAGAGCACTTTGCGCCCATATATGGGGTATCTCCGTACTCGGGAGAAATTGTGTTACAAATTTTGGGGGGCGTTTTTCCCTTTTACCTCTTGTGAAAATGAAAAGTATAGGGCAACACCAGCAAGTTAGTGTAAAAATGTTAATTTTTTTACACTAACATGCTGGTGTAGCCCCCAACTGTTCCTTTTCATAAGGGGTAAAAGGAGAAAAAGCCCCCCAAAATTTTTTAGGCAATTTCTTCCGAGTATGGAGATACCCCATATGTGACCCTATATTGTTGCCTTGAAATACAACAGGGCTCCAAAGTGAGAGCGCCATGCGCATTTGAGGCCTGAATTAGGGACTTGCATAGGGGTGGACATAGGGGTATTCTATGCCAGTGATTCCCAAACAGGGTGCCTCCAGCTGTTGTAAAACTCCCAGCATGCCTGGATAGTCAATTGCTGTCCAGAAATGCTGGGAGTTTTTGTTTTGCAAATGCTGGAGGCTCCATCTTAGAAACACTGCCGTACAATACGTTTTTCATTTTTATTGGGGAGGGGGGTGGTAGGGGGGGCAGTGTACGTGTGTATATGTAGTGTTTTACTCTTTATTTTAGTAGTGTAGTGTTTTTAGGTTACATTCACACTGGAGGCAGATTACACTGAGTCTCCCGCTAGGAGTTTGAGCTGCGGCGGAAAATTTGCCGCAGCTTAAACTTGAAGCGGGGAACTCACTGTAATCTGCCGCCAGTGTCAATGTAGCTTGTACACATGGGAGGGGGGTCAAAACTACAACTCCCAGCATGCACTGACAGACCATGCATGCTGGAAGTTGTAGTTTTGCAACAGCTGGAGGCACACTAGTTTGAAAACCTTGAGTTAGGTTCTATGACCTAACTCAGTATTTTCCAACCAGTGTGCCTCCAGCTGTTGCAAAACTACAACTCCCAGCATGTACTGATTGCTGAAGGGCATGCTGGGAGATGTAGTTATGCAATTGCTGGAAGCACGCAAGTACAACTCCCAGCATGCCAAGACAGCCTTATGCTGTTCCTGAATGCTGGGACTTTTTGTTTTGCAAGATTTAGAGGGGTTCAGGTTGTAAATCACTGTCCAGTGGTCTCTAAACTTTGGCCCTCCAGATGTTGCAAACTGCTGTCTGGGCATGCTGAGAGTTGTAGTTTTGCAACATCTGGAGGGCTACAGTTTGAGACCACTGCATAGTGATCTACAACCTGAACCCCTCTAAATATTGCAAAACTACAAGTCCCAGCATGCCCACACAGCAAACAGCATCTGGAGGGCCACGGTTTAGAGACCACTGTAAACTGTGGCCCTCCGGATGTTGCTAGGCAACAACTCACGTGGCAGGACCCGGATGAATTGCTGCCGCCGCCGCCGCACGTGGGGGATCCCCGCATGGAGGATCGCGCTCCGGGATCCAGGTAAGGGACCTTCGGCGCCGGTCCCTGGACAGTTCCCCCGTTTTGCCCGGACACCGATAGGTGGGCAAAGCGGGGGAACCGAACTTTAAACCCCCCCCCCCCCCCCTCCCCTTCCCCGGTCTGCTATCGGTCAGTCGGTCGCTCGGGCCAACCAATAGCAGGGATAAGAGGAGTGGCACCCCTGCCACCAAACTCCTATCCCTTCAGGGGGATCGAGGGTGTCTCAGACACCCCCAAACCCTCTTATTTTCCGGGTCACCAGTGACCCGTATGACCCGGAATCGCGCAGATGGCAGCTCTGAATTGACCTGCGATTTGCGCCCATCGCGGTCATGGGGGGGGTCTCAGGACCCCCCTTGGCGATGTGCCGGGATGCCTGCTGTTAGATAACAGCAGTCATCCCGGCCCGATCAGCTACCGGTGACGTGGTGCTCCCGGAACCCTGCGACGTACATGTACATCGCCGCGCGCCAAGTGACACTCCGCTGCGCCGTACATGTACGTCTCTCGTCGTGAAGGGGTTAAAGGGGTTATCCAGGAAAAAAATTTTTTTTTATATATTAACTGGCTCCAGAAAGTTAAACAGATTTGTAAATTATATAAACACAATGGAGAGGCTCCTGTCTGTCTGACCGTCACTAAAGACCCGAGCGACCCAACAGACACCTATACCCACGGTGTAAAAATAGGGACAATATGTTAAAAGTAAATGGGGCTCAAAGGTCAAAGATATCTGGTTTAAAATAATTACCGTATTTATCGGCGTATAACACGCACTTTTTAGGCTAAAATTTTTAGCCTAAAGTCTATGTGGGTGTTATACGCCGATACCGCCGGCAGGGGGAGAGAGGCCGTCGCTGCCCGCTTCTCTCCCCCTGCCTTCCCTGGGGTCTAGAGCCCTGCTGCCGGCCCTTCTCACCTCCTGGCTATCGGCGCCACTGCCCGTTCTGTCCCACTGACTATCGGTACCGGCGCCCCACTGCCGGCGCCGATAGCCAGGGGGAGAGAAGGGGCAGCGGCACCCATTGCCGGCGCCGCTGCCCCGTTGCCTCCCCCATCCCCGGTGGCATAATTACCTGAGTCGGGTGCGCACTGCTGCAGGCCTCCGGCGTACGTCCCCTTCGTCGTTGCTATGCGCTGCACGGCGCGGCGCATGACGTCAGTGCGCCGCACCGTGCATAGCAATGACGCAGGGGACGCACGCCGGAGGCCTGCAGCAGCGCGGACCCGACTCAGGTAATTATGCCACCGGGGATGGGGGGAGGCAATGGGTGCCGCTGCCCCTTCTCTCCTCCTGGCTGTCGGCGCCGCTTCTCTCCCCCTGGCTATCGGCGCCGGCAGTGGGGCGCCGGTACCGATAGTCAGGGGGACAGAACGGGCAGCGGCGCCGATAGCCAGGGGGAGAGAAGGGCCGGCAGCAGGGCTCTAGACCCCAGGAAAGGCAGGGGGAGAGAAGCGGGCAGCGACGGCCTCTCTCCCGCTGCCTTTCCTGGGGGTGTATCGGGGTATACACGCGCACACACGCACAACAGATTTGTAAATTACTTCTATTAAAAAATATTCATCCTTTCAGTACTTATGAGTTTCTGAAGTTGAGTTCTTCTTATCTGTCTACGTGCTCTCTGATGACACCTGTCTCGGGAACCGCCCAGTTTAGAAACAAACCTCTTCTACTCTGTGCAGTTCCCGAGACAAGCAGAGATGTCAGCAGAGAGCACTGTTGCCAGACAGAAAACAACATTTACGGCCATGACTGTATATGTATATCTATACTGTACACATATATACATGCTTTGGTGTGATCAAGCTTCTGTATTAGTAACCGGTCATGTTGCACAACATAAACAGTAAACAGATATCTCAAATTTACTAGAGCTTACACCTAAAAAAAAAAGTTAAACTAAAATGAAAGTGGCAGCCCTTTCCAGCCATAAAGCTGTTGTGACTTGCTACTAGTAAGGCACAGAGTTGACTGACGTGAAGAAAGGTGTATTGGGTGTCACAATATTGACGGGTGCTTCTCACAAAGCAGATAGAGGTGTTTAATACGGACATGTAAAAAGTGAGAATTTAGCAAAGCTGAGCCTGTCTTCTGACGTTACCTGCAAGATCAGATATAGCCATAAAACATTGTATTCATTGGGATAAATCGCTCATACAGGCCGATACATGAAGCCTCGGTTTTACGAGCTAAACGCTGGTTAACTTGATGGGCATGTAGCCCAATAAAAGCTCCATCTGGTCTTACTAAGTGACAAAGCACCTTGAGTTTTCTCACCTTTCTTCTGTGAGTCCCAGGGGGACTATAGGAAGCCCGACACTGACTATTAATGCTAAACACTGCTAGATATCACTTAATACTGAGGGCAGACTATCTGTTTAAAGAGCCCTTGTCACTATACATTATAGTCTATGGCCCTGATCTATTAAAAGGTGTGAGAGAAGAACTGGACAGGATTTTGCCGCAGCAACCAATCACAGCTCAGAATTCCTCACATAAAGGAGTACTCCGCTGGAAAATATATATCTTTTTTTTAAATCAACTGGTGTCAGAAAGTTAAATTACTTTTATTTAAAAATCTTAATCCTTCCAGTACTTATCAGCTCCACTAAAGTTTTTTTTGTTTTTGAATTTAATTTCTGTCTGACCACAGTGCTCTCTGCTGACACCTCCATCCATGTCAAGAACTGTCCAGAGTAGGAGCAAATCCCCATAGCAAACCTATCCTGCTCTGGACAGTTCCTAAAATGGACAGAGGTGTCAGCAGAGAGCACTGTGGTAAGACAGAAAGGAAATTCAAAAGAAAATAACTCTGTACTCTGTAACCTCTGTAGTATACAGCAGCTGATAAATAGAAATAATTTACAAATCTGTTTAACTTTCTGGCACCAGTTGATTTAAAAGAAAATGTTTTCCAGCAGAGTACCGCTTTAACTAGTTCCGGTAAAGTGAAAGCTGAGCTGTGATTGGTTGGGCAAAATCTCATTTCAAAATGATCTGATAAATCAGGGCCTATGTTTTGTTAACACTAAAGGAGGAGGTGCTGAAGCCAGCACGCGCTCCATTCATTCCAAAGGGGGTGCCGAAAAGTCCTCAGTACAGCTCTCAGGCATCATCGGTGCTCCCATAGAAATGAATGAGGCTCGTGCTCCAGGGTCCCGTCCCGGTGATCACGGCGGGCCCCAGTGGTCATACTCCCCACTTATGCTGGGTATTGTAGTTATGCAACATCTGAAGGTCCACAGTTTAGAGACCACTGCTTTAGCTCATATGCCTTATTATGACATATGGAAAGAGGAGGTTTTAATGAGACAGCCCAAGTCTTGGACATACTGACCTGTACCAGTGAGTGCTTCCGAGGGATCAGGAACAGGAAATATCTTGAGACGTCTCCCAGCGTGTAGTGATCTGTAAAAACAGGCAACATTAACCTATACAGCAACTGGGAATTAAGGAGTTTCACATCTAGATCAAGAGCAGTTCTTAGTCACACACACACACACACACACATATATATATATATATATATATATATACACACACATACATATATGCATACTAGCTGAATACCCGGCGTTGCCCGGTTCAACAAAGGAGGAAGCTTTTGACTTCATATCCCGTCCTCATATATTGTTGTCATATCCCAACCCCATATCCCGTCCTCCTATCCCGTCCTCCTATCCCATCCTGTAATATGTGTACCAGGTATTGAAATAGCTCCAGCCGTACAGAAGTTATGTGAGAACATACATTTCCCATTGATTTGCATGGGACGTTAAACAAAAACCCCGACCCTCACAAATGGGGGTAGTTAAGGGTTAAATTGACTATCCTATATTTTAAGTGGACATATCAGTAACATGTGACCAAGTATTATCGAAATATCTCCAGCCGTTTGGAAGTTATGCAGTAACATATATTTCCCATTGATTTGTATGGGACTTTAAACATAAACCCTGCCCCTGGCAAATGGGGGTGAGTAAGGGTTAAATCACCTATCCTATGTTTGTTGTTGACATATAAGTAACATGTGGCCAAGTTTCATGTTATTATCTTTAGTCGTTTGGACGTTTTTGTGGAACATACACACATATATACATACACACAAGTTGAGTTTTATAGATATATATATATATATATATATATATATATATATACGTCCAAGGAGGAAGACAGCACTAGTCCCTGCTCTTATGCCCGTGACCATCCGGATAACCAGTCCAGATATAGAACATCCAATTGGTATAGGTCACAGCAAAAAGTATGCAGACTCCCAATTTCAAAAAGGCTGTGGTCTTTATTTAGGTCATCAGCAATGCAACGTTTCGGCTATAGTGTAGCCTTTGTCAAGCATGCTTGACAAAGGCTACACTATAGCCGAAACGTTGCATTGCTGATGACCTAAATAAAGACCACAGCCTTTTTGAAATTGGGAGTCTGCATACTTTTTGCTGTGACCTATACCAATTGGATGTTATATATATATATATATATATATATTATATGGAGTAAGACTACCACTAGGTAATAGTACCGTACTGGATTTTTATGCAAGATATAAATTAAAGCAGGATATTAGGAGCTCTGTGTGGTTTTTGCATTGGTAAATGAGACATTTCTGTCTATCTGCAGAATCAACTAGGGGCCTACTACAAAGAACTCAATAATAGGACGATATTAGACAGTACTCACCTGCGGCGTGCCACTACTTTTCCAACAGTGCCTGCTCAGCCAACCAAAGCCACAAAGGTCTCCGCCACTGACTACCTCGGGCAATGCTAGGCTGAGCAGGCACTTACTTGTGTTGAGAAGAAAACCAGGAATTGCTCAACAGCAGGGACCAGACACTGTCAGAATGGCATCGGCGGGGAATCATGGCATGTGAGTACTCTTTTTTTTTTTTTTACTTTTTCAGACAAGCTTTGCATCTATTAACATTTAAAAAAAAATTGTATGACAACTCCTTTAGAAATGTGAAGGGTAGTAAGGGATTTGTAGCCTTCTAGCAGAAAATAGAAGCTACGGCAGCTATACAGATATATTATGGAACGAGAATATTTTTGGGCCTATTGATGGGGTCTGGCTCAAAATACCTCAAAAAGCAGCAGACAAACACTGCATTCCCTTCATTGTTCACTAGATACAGCGCAGTACTTTTGGTTGCAGTGGTGCCTGGAATGTCTTCTTAGTGCAGCTCCAACCCATTCAAGTTAACAAGACCAGTTTGCAATACCAGACATAGACACTACCAAGAGAATGGCACTGTGCCTGGTCAAGAAAATATACTTCCATTTAGGCTGGTTAGGTCCAGAGGAAGCTGTGTCTGCACTACCTGCAGTCTGAGAGTCTGAGCCAGCTGTGATATACAATATGCCACCCTGCTGCAATGGCTGTAAACCTGGTCATTTAACCCCCCATGTACTGGTCAACAGCAATGCAATTGTGGAGTGCAGAAGTGTTGCCATAGCAGTATGCCTACTGGGCTTAAAGGGGTACTCAAGTGGGAAACAAATTCTTTCATATCAACTGGCTCCAGGAAGTTAAACAGATTTGTAAATTACTTCTATTTAAAAAAAAAAAAATATATATATATATATATATATATATATATATATATATATATATATATATATATCTTAATCCTTTACTGCATGCTTGCTGTATACTACAGAGAAAATTGTGCAGTTCTTTTCTGTCTGACCACAGTGCTCTCTGCTGACACCTCTGTCTGTCTCAGGAACTGTCCAGAGTACAAACAAATCCCAATAGCAAACCTCTCCTGCTCTGGACAGTTCCTGACATAGACAGAGGTGTCAGCAGAGAGCACTGTGGTCAGACTGGAAAACAGTAGATTTGAAAAGAAAAAAACGATTTCCACCGGAGTTTCCCTTTAAAATGATCCAAACAATGAAGTTAACACACTATAAAAAAAAAAAAAAAAAAAATTCATATACTTTAAAATGGTTCTATAAAAAATATGAGTTTTTGTCCAGTTAAATACCAGCAAAATGACGGACTCCAGTAAAGTCAATGGTGTCTGTTGTGCAGCTTTTTTTATTTATTTTGTTTTGTTCTTCTGTATCCAGACCAAGCAAATGAACAAAATAGCAAACAAAGCCTCCAAACAAGTGCAAACCTACCCTCGGAATGCAGCAACAATAAATAAATATATATTCATTAATATACATTTTAAGGTGTTTTAATTGTGCAAACTTAGTAAATCATAAATCCCTACATCTGGTTATCACTAATTTTACTGACCCAGAGAATAAAGGTTATATGTTACTTATGCTTCAACAGAGCAAAATTTATTAATTTATATTCCTAAATTAGTACCATAAAAAAAAAAGGTAAAATAAATAAATAAATACTGTAAATAAAAAATGTGTTTGCATGTGACTACATGGATAGAAAGTTATGTTTTTCAAAATGCAGTTATTAGAGATGAGCGAACTTACAGTAAATTCGATTCGTCACGAACTTCTCGGCTCGGCAGTTGATTACTTATCCTGCATAAATTAGTTCAGCTTTCAGGTGCTCCGGTGGGCTGGAAAAGGTGGATACTGTCCTAGGAGACTCTTTCCTAAGAATGTATCCACCTTTTCCAGCCCACCGGAGCACCTGAAAGCTGAACTAATTTACGCAGGATAAGCCATCAACTGCCGAGCCGAGAAGTTCGTGACGAATCGAATTTACTGTAAGTTCGCTCATCTCTAGCAGTTATACAAAATTGAAATACATTCTTGTTTTTCTATCATCCAAACTAGGCCAAACAAAGAATTCTGGACTTTTTTTATATATATATTTTTTTTAAAGTCTATGTACATGGTCAAAAACATTTCCTAAGGCAGTGGTCCACAAACTGTGGCCCTCCAGATGTTGCAAAACTACAATTCCCAGCATGCCTGGACAGCCGTTGGCTGTCCAGGCATGCTGGCAGTTGTAGTTTTGCAACATCTGGAGGGCCACAGTTTGGGGACCACTGTCCTAAGGTCATGATTAAAAGTAGGTTTCCATCTATTTCACTCTTACATAGGTCTAAGTCTATAGATCACTGGGGATATTTTAAAGGGGTATTCCAGGAAAAAAACTTTTTTTTATATATCAACTGGTTCCAGAAAGTTAAACAGATTTGTAAATTACTTCTATAAAAAAATCTTAATCCTTTCAGTACTTATGAGCTTCTGAAGTTAAGGTTGTTCTTTTCTGTCTAAGTGCTCTCTGATGACACGTGTCTCGGGAAACGCCCAGTTTAGAAGCAAATTCCCATAGCAAACTTCTTCTAAACTGGGCGGTTCCCGAGACACGAGTCATCAGAGATTACTTAGACAGAAAAGAACAACCTAAACTTCAGAAGCTCATAAGTACTGAAAGGATTAAGATTTTTTAATAGAAGTAATTTACAAATCTGTTTAACTTTCTGGAGCCAGTTGAGATATATATATATATATATATATATATATATATATATATATATATATATATATATAAAAAGTTTTTTTCTGGATAACCCCCTTTAACCATGTCGCCCTGGCACATAGCCTAGAAGATGAGCAAGTTTCGCTACATTATTATGATGCAAAATCAAAAGGATATAAAATGTTCTCGAATGGAATCTTTGATATATAATATCAGCAATTAGGTTCTGCAGGCCAATTCCCAGTATACGTCTCATAAAATAGCTCTGAGTAGTTCTCATTACTTCAGATATGATTGCCTGTAATTGAAATGCTCAGAGGAGAAAATGCTTCTAACGGGGCGGCAGCTAATTGGGTACAACAGGAGGGGCGAGCCACCCGAGATTAACCCCACCGTGTCCCTCACCCTGCAGATTTCACCGGCTAACGACACTCCGTGGATCAAACAGGGGGAGGGAGAAAAAGACAAACACATGAAAAGCGCGTTTCCTTGGCATCTGTCTATACATCCGCCCACTCCCTGCTTTCCTAACGCCTCGTGTATAGTACGATAAATGCGGCGATACGTCTCATTTCTAGTTTACAGCTGAAATCAAAGACACAGATGCTCAAAACAGTTCACATCGGGGTATTAGCAGCCTAAAAAAAAAAAAAAAAAAAAAAAAAAAAATGATATCCCCCTCCCAGCTCCTTACATGGTGTATCCAGATGTTGTGAGAACACAATATCACACCTGTATAGTAGATACTGTATAATGTGTTATATTAACAATACACAGGTGTCTACTGTTATTTTCACCAGGAATGTATAAACACAAGTAAAATCTGGAAAAACATTCACAAATAAGATGGCAAAGATTAAGCAAAGCATCAGCGCTATACAGTGGTCCCTCAAGTTACAATATTAATTGGTTCCAGGACGACCATTGTATGTTGAAACCATTGTATGTTGAGACCAGAACTCTATGGAAACCTGCTAATTGGATCTGAAGCCACCAAAATGTCATCCAAAAATAGGAAAAAGTGAGGATTAAAGAAAAATAAGTAGATAACTAATATAGATAAAGCAAATCCTTACATATAAAAGTAAGAAAGATCTGCTGGGAGCTGTAATCACTGTCTATGTCAGTGTTTCCCAAGCAGGGAGCCTGCTGCTGTTGCAAAACTACAACTCCCAGCATGCCCGGACAGCCAAAGGCTGTCCGGGCATGCTGGGAGTTGTAGTTTTGCAACAGCTGGGGGCACCCTGCTTGGGAAACACTGGTCTATGTAGAGAACAGGAGATTCTTCAGGGTCCTGTACAGTACATGCAACGTCCTAAAAAAGTAACATGGAGTCGCCCTATCCTGGTGTCCAAAAGAGCAGCTAATCCTGGTACAGGTAAAGTGTACAGAACATGTAATACCTCTCTGTACTGTAGGGGGCGCTACCAGACACCAGTCAGTGCATACGCTTCAGTAATACAGGGGTTTTACCAGTAAAATGCCCATTCTGATTGGTCAGTTTTTGCGCCATTGTCACGTTTCACAGATCTGGACTGTCTGTAACATTGTATGTTGAGTCTGGTTTCAACTTACAATGGTCCAGAAAAGACCATTGTATGTTGAAACTATTGTATGTTGAGGCCATTGTAAGTTGAGGGATCACTGTATCTGTACAAAGAAGTATTTCCGGTCCTGGTTTCTGGGCAGCTCATGCCAACAGAGTCTTGGGACATGAACTTAATAGAGCTGTGGGACTAAGCAAGTATCACATTAGATGTGGACTTGGCACCATGTGTGAAAATCTGCATTTTCCAGCTTTCAGTCCAGTTTTGGTGCCTCTTTTCTAAAAAAGGGTCAGTTTCATCATAAATAATTAAATTTGAGGGATCCTTAGTAAAAATTGGCTGAGCTGGCATTTCTTGTGTGTTGAAACAGAGGCCAAGAAGTGGTAAGCAGCAGCAACCCGGGCACAATTGGAACGGCAGGCGATTGGGCAGTGGGCCCCTTATTTTTTATTTTGTGCCTACCCACTTTAAAAAAAAAAATTTAGATGGCAAGAGACCTAAGCAGGAGCTGCTGCTTATCAGAAGGTCTCTTGTCCATATTACTAATGGAGAATATTCTGATGGTATTTAATGATGGAATGGTATCTGTGCCTCTCTATCTCCACCATACACAATAACTAGACTGGTTATATTATTAAATGGAAGCTGTCACACTGAAAATATGATATATAGCAGGAGGAGCTGAGCAGATTGATATATAGTTTTATTGGAAAACTTCCAGGATAACTTGTCATTTATTCATGTAAATCTTTGCTCTTTCTGGGCTAAGTAGTCAAGTGACAGTACAAGAACAATCCCTGGGAGGTTCCAGGGCCAACAAACATATACTGTACAACCTTTAAGGGTTAACCCCCCTTTCGGGGAAAACCCTTACTTGAACCCCCTCTAAAATTGTTATTCTTTATTTGGCTTAAGAGATATACCCCACACACTGGGTTAAAATTCTCAGTGGTGCCAAAGTAGTTAGTATGGGAGGATATATGCGCGTCTCCTCTCTATAGGTTACTCCGTTCAGCCTGCTTTCTTATAGCCTCTCGTTCTTGCTTCGCACTATAACTCCCAGAACTGACTCCCTATCTTTGTTGACTACTATCACCACTGTATTAAAACATCAAGCTGATAGCCTCCCCTGAGGGCAATTGGCATCAGCCTCATGGGGTTTTTGTCTTCTTCTTGATCAACACAGTATGGTTTTAGGTTGAAATGGACTCTTCTTTTTTTCAACCTTTCGAACTATGTAACTAAATCTTTTGTTAAAGGACAGGGACACTTTCCTACAATGTCAGTGGATGCACTGTCGATATCAGATTGGTGGTGGTGGTGGTGAGGGCTCAACTCCTGACCTTGCTGTCAGGGAACAATCCTGCCCTATTAATCGTATCCATCGGCATGCTGACGTAAGTGAATGACCACCTTCACTTTTATGGCTGGACCTAGTCACCAATTGTGTCTTCTTTTGGGACATATCTGCTATTTTAAGCGGACTTATAACGTGGGGGCTTCTGCGCTTTTGAAATAACGCATACACCCGGGAAAGGAGTCACTAGGTGACTCTGTTCTGCCATAGAAATGAATGGGGTCCGCTGCTCCCATTAAAGGGGTTATCCAGGAATAGAAAAACACAACTACTTTTTTTTAAAAAACAGCTCCCCGTCTGTCTCTAGGTTGGGTGTGGTCCTGCAGCTCAGTTCCATTGAAGTGAATGGAGCCAAGTTATAAAACCAGACCTAACCTGGAGACAGATGGAGAGCTGTTTTTTTAAAGAAATTAGCTGTGTTTTTCTATTCCTGGATAACCCCTTTAACAGTATACACTGGAATCCCTTTTGGCAGGACACCGACAGATACAATTAATGTGGGGTCAGGAATGCAGCGTGATCGTACCCTCGATCAGTACCCCCTGATTAATAAGGGGATAAATCCCCTTCATGGTTGTAGTGGTTTTGCCTGTGCTTGGGACTCACAGTGAGATAGAGATCTGCCATTCAGGACAAGCAAGAACCGCTCTGAAGGGCGATATTTAGGTTTTCCAAGAAATCCTCCAAAATATTGAAAGGATGAGGCTTAAAATTTTTTGACCAGACCTTTTCATTATCTGCTGCACCCTGATCGAAATCATAAAGCACAGAACACACTACCGACCTATACTACAATACAGCAAGAAAGACACCACTTCCCGGGTGCCAAAAGAAGTAGGGCAGTCGTGTCAGGGCCAGAAAGGGTTAAGCGGCCCTCGCTGCAAAGAGCTTAAAGATGCCATTTGAAGCACTTGCTGAATTCTGTGACCGGTCTCTGCTAAGAGCCTGAATTCTTGCACTTTGGGGATAAGCCGATTACAAAACAGGGTTTTAATTTTCTCTCCGCAGCCCGTGAATACAACTTTTGTTTCATTTCCCATCGAACACACACACAACACACACACACACACACATGCTTTTTGAATTACCAAGAGTTCAGACTCCTCTCCTGCAAAATGGATTATTGCTGCGATATAAAGCAGGGGACAAGTATGACCGATTCACAAGCTACGGCGATTTTCTGGCTAAAGAGTCAGAGTTCAATGGGAAAAGGTGGCAGCGTTACCATATACGTATACCTTGTATTCGGAATACCTGTCAAAAACGCACAAAGAATTTTGTATTTGTACGGGTTTACATGATTTAGAGCAAATGTTAGGGTAATTTCTTCCGAAACGGGGTTATAGATTAAAAAGGAGGCTGCTCTATGAGGAAGAGCGTCACTTCTGTCCACAGGCTGTGTCTGGTATTGCACCTAAACCTCATCCAAGTGAATGGGAAATCGCAATTCTTACAGCAGTGTTTCTCAAGCAGTGTGCCTCCAGCTGTTGCAAAACTACAACCCTCAGCATGCCCGGACAGCCAAAGGCTGTCCGGGCATGCTGGGAGTTGTAGTTTTGCAACAGCTGGAGGCACACTGTTTGGGGAACACTGTCTTACAGCATGGTTGTTACACAGCTTTTCTAGGCTTCTGAATGACGGATCTGCCCTGTTATGAAGCTCTATGTAGCCCACCCCAATATAGTTGCAAAACAAGGCAGATTTGCCATTCAGAAATCTGGGAATACTTGGTGAGAAGCCCTAGGGGAGCTGTGTATCCTATCCATGCAGATGGGAAAACAGATGTATTGAAGATACAGTTTATAATAGAATTTCTAATGACCTGACAGAAGACGACTCTAGGATGTAAACTTATTTTGGTGGTTTATTTTCTTTATCCTTAAAACACCACAAAGCTAAGGATTACATTGTATCATAGCTAAGGATTACATTGTATAATATATTTTATTAAAAAAAATAATAAATAAATACCTCAATACAATACATAATTTACTAAATTTTATTATCTACAATACAGAAATGTATTTACATGTCCCCAATACAGAAATCCGAAAGTCACATAAGGTCTCATTCCTACATAATTTTGTCTTTTTTTTAGCATATATGCCCGGAAAAGATTCCAATGTACAGTATACATCCCGATCTCAGTGTAGAAAGCATTCAGGTTCACGTCCCATTGACAGCAGTGGTGACCGCCCCCTTGGCAGCCTATGGACATTGTTGCAGTCTATGGATTGCCAAGGGGGCGGTCACCACTGCTGTCAATGGAACATGATACTGAGAGATTTCTTAATTGAAAACTGAGTGGTGGTAACCACCCTGTTGACAGTCTAGAGTCTAGACTCAGAGGTTTCCAAACTTTTTTGGCCAACCAACCCCCTTTTCAGAAAAGCTTGCTGCTTCAAAGCCAGTGAGACATGGCTGCTACAGGCTGGGCACACATGAACCCTATGGATCCTGCCATTAAAGTTGACCGCAGGACCTAAAATTGGTAAAAAAAAAAAAAAGCGCTGCCGGTGGGTTGCGGCTGATAGGGACCGCTACAGTGCAATCTTGGGGACCCGATGAGCTAAGAAGATGGTTGGAGGTCCCTCTTAAAGGGGTACTCCGATGCAGAACATCTTATCCCCCTATCCACAGGATAAGAGATAAGTGACTGACCCCCACGATCACCTGCCCGACACTCTCCCATGCATGGATTACAGTCAACCATGGCATGAAGCTGTGGCCGACACACCCCTGCATGTATCTTTATGGGAGAGATTGTGTATCTCTGGCTCTCCCATAGAGATACATGGAGGGGGCGGCCTATTCTGTGGATAGGGGATAAGATGTCTGCACCGGAGTACCCCTTTAATGTGCTCTGTACCATAAGAGTGCCAATAACACTTATCAATGCTGTGCTATTGCAAGAAAGATTGCAAGCAACAGTTCCCTATGGGGACTAAAAAAAAAATAGTGAATATAAAAATTAAATAAACATTAATAAGCTCTTCCCATAATAAAAGTTTGAATCACCTGCTTTTTCCCATTAAATTTTTTTTTAACTAAAATAAACAAAGATTATATATCGCAGCATTCAGCAATGTCGAACTATTAAAATTAAGGATGCACCGAAAGGGAAATTTTGGACAGAAACCGAAAATTTAGGCTGTGCTTGGCCGAAAACTGAAACCGAAAATGCATTGCCCTGCCTCCTTTTTTTAACCCATTCATGACCCGGGGTTTTTCCATTTTTGCACTTTCATTTTTTCCTCCTTACCTTTAAAAAAAACATAACTCTTTCAGTTTTGCACCTAAAAATCCATATGATGGCTTATTTTTTGCACCACCAATTCTACTTTGTAATGACATTAGTCATTTTACCCAAAAATCTACAGCGTAACGGGAAAAAAAAAATCTTTATGCAACAAAATTGAAGAAAAAACACCATTTTGTAACTTTTGGGGGCTTCCGTTTCTACGCAGTACATTTTTCGGTAAAAATTACACTTTATATTTATTCTGTAGGTCCATATGATTAAAATGATACCCTATGTATATAGGTTTGATTTTGTCGTACTTCTGGAAAAAATCATAACTACATGCAGGAAAATTTATATGTTTAAAATTGTCATCTTCTGACCCCTACAACTTTTTTATTTTTCCACGTACGGGGCGGTATGAAGTTTTTAGTGGTACCATTTTTGTAATGACCGGACATTTTGATCGCTATTTATTCATTTTTTCATGATATAAAAAGTGACAAAAAAATTGACTTTGGAATTTCTTTGCGCGTACGCCATTGACCATGCGGTTTAATTAACAATATAGTTTTATAATTTGGAAATTTCCGCACGCGGCGATACCACGTTTTTTTTTTTACACATTATTTTATTTTTTATTTTTATGGGAAAAGGGGGGTGATTCAAACTTTTATTAGGGAAGGGGGTTAAATGATCTTTATTCACTTTTTTTGTAATTTTTTTTTTTTGCAGTGTTATAGCTCCCATAGGGGCTATAACACTGCACACACTGATTTTTTACATTGATCAATGGTTTCTCATAGGAAACCATTGATCAATGATTCTGCCCCTTGACTGCTCATGCCTGGATCTCAGGCACTGAGCATTCATTCGGCGATCGGACACCAGGAGGCAGGCAAGCGGACCCTCCTCGTGTCCTACAGCTTTTCAGGATGCCGCGATTTCACTGCGGCGATCCCGAACAGCCCCCTGAGCTAACCGGCACTTATTAACTTTCACTTTAGATGCGGCGATCAACTTTGAAAGGAGGGTGATTTAAACTTTTAATATGGAAGTGGTTAATTAATGTTTTTTTAAACTTTTATTTAACTTTTTTTGTTACACTTTATTAGTCCCTTAGGGGACTTTTAGGAGGAATCATTAGATTCCTCATACAGATCAATGGAGTTCCATAGAACTCCATCCATCTGTGTGATCTGTGCTCATTTGGTTCAGCCAATTGCACACTGGAGGCGGGCCTGCTGGCTGGATTTGAATATGTATGGATCGTGGTCACTTGAGCGCTCAGTAGACACAGGTGCTCACGCGAGAGAGCCCACTTCAATAATCGCTGATTTAGGAATCTGTGGAACAGCGGTTCTTCAAGGATGCTACTTTTTTTTGAAGGGGCCACAAGTTCTCTTTAAATAACAAAAAATATATCTACCTGCAGCCACCACTAGAGGGCGCTTACTGTATACAATTTTATTGTTTTAGTCAATGTATAAATCTTGTGCAGCAAGCATTAAGGATATACTAATTAAAGTCTAAAATTTACTATTACAAATGCGCCAAAATTCAAGCATAATTTGCACCAAAAAACTTCATTGCTTACATTATATCTTACATTATTTGTGCCACATTTAACATGAATTTAAGACACTTTTAGAGCCTATTTTGCCAGGTCTGACTAAAGCGGTGTGGTTTCAGTAAAAGGGGGCATGGCTTACAAGCACCACAAATTTGGTGCACCATTCTGGTTTGATGTAAACAAACTAATAGTTTGGTTTTAAACAGACTAGAACATCTTCAGACTATAAATCAGCCTGATACTTTGTGATACATCTGGCACATTTGAACAGTGTCCATCTTAGTTTGCACTGTCTAAGAAGTAGACATAGAAACATAGAATGTGTCGGCAGATAAGAGCCATTTGGCCCATCTACTCTGCCCAATATTATGAATGCTTATGAATAGCCCTTGTCCCTATCTGATATAAAGGATAGCCTTATGCTTATCCCATGCATGTTTAAACTCATTCTCTGTATTTGCAGCGACCACTTCTGCAGGAAGGCTATTCCATGCATCCACTACTCTCTCAGTAAAGTAACACTTCCTGATATTACTGCATAAACCTTTGCCCCTCTAATTTAAAACGATGTCCTCTTGTGGTAGTTTTTCTTCTTTTAAATATCCTCTCCTCCTTTACCGTGTTGATTCCCTTTATGTATTTAAAAGTTTCTATCATATCCCCGTTGTCTCTTCTTTCTTCCAAGCTATACATGTTAAGGTCCTTTATCCTTTCCTGGTAAATTCAATCCATGTACTAGTTTAGTAGGTCTTCTCTGAAATTTTTCCAAAATATCTATATCCTTCTGCAGATACGGCCTCCAGTACTACGCACAATACTACAAATTAGGTCTCACCAATGTTCTGTACAGTGGCATGAGCACTTCCCTCTTTCTACTGCTAATACCTCTCCCTATACACCCAAGCATTCTGCTAGAATTTTCCGCTGCTCTATGACATTGTCTGCCTACCTTCAAGTCTCCTGAAATAATGACTCCTAGATTTATTTCCTCAGATAGTGAGGTTAGGACTGTATCACATAGTCTATACTCTTTTTACGCCCCAGGTGCATTATCTTGCACTTATCCGCATTAAACTTTAGTTGCCAGAGTTCTGACCATTCCTCTAGTTTACCCAAATCCTTTTCCATTTGGCGTATCCCTCCAGGAACATCAACCCTGTTACAATTTTTTGTGTCACCAGAAGATAAAAAAGACATACCTTACAATCAAGGCCTTCTGCAATATCACTAATGAAGATATTAAACAATATTGGTCCCAGTACAGATCCCTGAGGTCCCCACTGGTAACAAGACCTTGCTCTGAATATACTCCATTGACTACAACCCTCTGTTGTCTGTCACTCAGCCACTGCCTAATCCACTCAACAATATGGGAGTCCAAGCTCAATGACTGTAGTTTATTGATAAGTCTTCTATGTGGGGCAGTGTCAAAAGCCTTACTAAAATCTAGATATGCGATGTCTACTGCCCCTCCGCCATCTATTGTTTTAGTCACCCAGTCAAAAAAATCAATAAGATTAGTTTGACATGATCTCCCTGAAGTAAACCCATGTTGTTGACTTAGAACCTCTTCCTCTGTAAAGACACATGCATCAAACAATTTATCAGTCTTTGTCCCTAACTGGGGTCCTTTTTCCTTCATTTTCTTCAGTAAAAGCTGAAGAGAAATATTTATTGGACAGTCGTCTAGTCCTTCCTCTGTTTTATACTTAGTTATTTCTTGTTTTAATTTCCTTTTTTCATTTATATATCTGAAGAATTATCACCTTTCCTCACTGACTGAGCTAGTTTCTTTTCTGCATACACTTTAGAAACTTTTATAACTTGCTTGGCCTCTTTCTGCCTTATCTTATAGATGTCCCTATCTTTATTGAATTTAAAAAAAAAAAAAATTTAATGAATGCTAGCTTTTTGATTTTTATGATTTTGGCCACTTCTGCGGAGTACCACAGAGGCCTCTTCTTTTTTTGCTTTTACTGACAATCCTAACACAATTACCTGTTGCCTTTTAATAATGCAACCTTTAAGTAGCCCAGTTTTCCTGGACTCCATTGAAACTGTTCCAGTCTGATAGGGACTAATTTACCACTAATCTTATTTTAGAAAAGTCGATTTTTGCTTTGATTTGTGGCGTGACTCTTAAATTAACTTTTTCCCGTAAATGGACATATATATTAGGGATCGAGCGATATCGATTTTTTAGGGCCGATACCGATAATCTGTCACCTTTCAGGCAAAATCCGTTGTAGATCAATTATTTAAAGCGGGTGCTTTAAATCAATGAACTGCAGCGGCTTTTGTGGTGCCAGAGACTGCCTTCGCCGTCTGCTTCTCTCCCCCTGCCTGTCCTGGGGTCCTGAGTCTAACCACCACAGTTGCCCCATCGCCTCCCCCCACCCATCCTCTGCCCACATACCGCCACCGCCCCCCCCCCCCATTCTCTGCCCACATACCGCCGCCGCCCCATTGTCTCCCCCCATCCCCGGTGTTATAATCACCTGTTACCGAGGGTCCGCGATACTTCTGGCTCCGTCGGCGTCCTGCGCTGTCACTGTGCGCACTGACTGTGACGTCGCGTTGGGGACGTAACTCGTCATTACGCAGCGCACAGCAACAGCACAGGAGCCAGAAGGATCGCGGACCCCGGGAACAGGTAATTATAACACCGGGGATGGGGGGAGGCGATGGGGCGGCGGTGGTATGTGGGCAGCGGATGGGGGGGGGGAGGTGATGGGGCAGCAGCATTTGGCCAGAGGATGGGGGGGGGGGCAATGGGGCAGAGGATGGGGGGAGGCAATGGGGCAGAGGATGGGGGGAGGCAATGGGGCAGCGGTGGCGACGGTCGTCTCTGGCTGGGGGGCGGGGCATTATCGGCATATCGGCAAGGTAATTGCCGATACCGATAATGTCCAAAATTGTGATTATCGGCCGATAATATCGGCCAAACCGATAATCGGCCAATCCCTAATACATATATATGCGTCCATTTTTCCTGTGCACCCGCTGCAACTGTCAGGAGCGGAGCTCCGATCCTGACCGTTAACCCCTTCAGTGCTGCGTGTGACCGCAGCACCGATCATCGGTGACAGAGGGAGGGAGCTCCCTCTGTTCTCCAATGAGACACTGCAATGTGATTGTGGGGTCTCATTGGTAGCCATGGCAACCAGAGACCTCCGAACAGCCACTGGTTACCTGGCTACAGAAGCCGATCAGGCTCTGCGCAGGGCATAGTCTGACCTGCTATGCGTGTCAGTGAAATACAGATCTGTACTGCAATGTATTATGTGTCAAGTCCCCTAGTGGGAAAAAAAAAGTTATAGTAAAAAAAATATATATATATACAGTAAATATTAAAGAATAAATAAATATAAATAATAAATAAAATAAATAAATAAACAAACATACACAATCTACCTTTCCCTCCCCCCAAAAATGATATACACATTTGTTATCACCACATCCGTAACAACCCAAGCAATAAAACTATGACATCATTTAACCCATACGATGAACACAGTAAAATTTTAACATTAATTAAAACCTTGTCAAATTTATGGCTTTATATCACTGCCGCCTCCGTAAAACTAAAATAAAAAGTGATCAAAATGTCCCATGTAGCCCAAAATGGTACCACTAAAAACGTCAACTCCTCACAGAAAAAAATTGCCATCACACAACATTGTCGGTATAAAAATAAAAAAAACAGCTCTCAGAAAATAGTGATGCACTAACAAGATTTTTGTTATCAAAAATAGATTTTACAGTGTACAAGTCATAAACCACCAAATAAAGTACATAGGTGAGGTATTGCCATAATCATACCGACCTGGAGTATAAAATTACCATGTCATTGATACTGCAAGTTGAACACTGTAAAAAAAATAATAATCTTACCAAAATTACTGCTTTTTGGTAATCCTGCCTCACTAATAATTTAATAAAAAGTGATCAAAATGTCCTTTACTTGGCCAAACGGTCTATAAATCCCACCTACTCAAGTTACTGTATGATTACCAAACTGCAATGTAACCCAAACTGACTATGTTGGTCTCACTAACTTGTATTAGGTTGGATTTTATGCTACGTTTCACATACGGGGCCACTCCTCCTCCTTTCTTGCCTTCGCTGTCTTTCCTATATAAAGAGTACCCTGGTATTGATATATCCCAGTCATTACTCTCACTGAACCAGACATTTATCGTAAGTCTGGGCCATTGTATGGAGATGTCTGCTTCTGGTTCTGTTGTCTATATATGTGGGCACTGGGACCATGATTGACTGGGATTGCCAGGTGTCGGGGCCCTGTCCTGAGCATACATATCACAAAGATTTTTACGTTTTTTTATTCTTAGGTTTGTTTTTTTCTTTATACAGCCCTTACATGTGTATTATTTTTACATATTTAAACTAAAAACCATGAATACGTATGGGTATAGATCCAATAGTCACTTGGCTGTAAATTGTCATACATAACCCTTTCACTATTCGTAACCCTTTAAAGGTTCAAGCAGGATATCAAAACACGCAGCGAACAGTTACATAAGCCATTATAATGTCCACAGAAGAGAAATGCATTACGTAGCTTGGAAACTTTATTTTGCTGGGGCCACCACACTTTGCCAATGGAACAGCTCCGAAGTCAAAGGAACATTTAAAAAAAAAAAAATGAAAAGTAAAAAAAATTAAAAAAAATTATAAAAAATTCTTTTGAAGTCCGAGCAAATATCCTGAGCCACACACATCCTGTCCTGCCTCTCCATGGTCATTGTACATTTCCACTGAAACTTTTCATTCTAACATATTCTATCGTTGCCACAGCAACACGTTCCCTCCCTGCCCTTAGCGCTGCTTCCCCCGCTGTTTTGAATTCTGACTTGGCATAAAGGTTGCAGCTGCCATTTCAAATATTCGCGAGCATGCCAGCATCTCTGACCTATTTTAATTCAGTTTACATCTTAGCTCAAGTGGAGGATGGCAGGGAAAATACACGACTGGTAGCGAGACGGAGGAAATAATGCTGTGTCACTGTCTGCGTTCACACCTAGCACTTAAATCATCTACCAGGATGAAACCAGCCCAGGACTCCACTCAATGCCCAGTTCTACTTGTAATAAATACATATACATATAATACTATTACAGTGGTCCCTCAAGTTACAATATTAATTGGTTCCGGGACGACCATTGTAAGTTGAGACCATTGTATGTTGAGACCAGAACTCTATGGAAACCTGGTAATTGGTTCTGAAGCCACCTAAATGTCATCCAAAAATAGGAAAAAGGTGAGGATTAAAGAAAAATAAGTAGATAACTAATAAATATAAAGCAAGTTCTTACATATAAAAGTAATAAAGATCTGCTGGGAGCTGTAATCACTGTCTATGTCAGTGTTTCCCAACCAGGGTGCCTCCAGCTGTTGCAAAACTACAACTCCCAGCATGCCCGGACAGCCGTTGGCTGTCCGGGCATGCTGGGAGTTGTAGTTTTGCAACAGCTGGAGGCACCCTGGTTGGGAAACAATGGTTTATGTAGAGGACAGGAGCTTCTTCAGGGTCCTATACAGTACACACAGTGTCTCAAATGGAGCCGCCCTCACCTGGTGTCCAAAAGAGCAGCTAACCCTGGCACAGGTAAAGAGTAGTAGAGAACTTGTAGTTCCTCTCTGTACTGTAGGGGGCGCTACCAGACAGCCAGTCAGTGCATACACTTCAGTAATACAGGTGATTTACCAGTAAAAAGCCCATTCTGATTGGTCAGTTCCTCCAGTTGTGACACGTTTCACAGATCTGGACTGTCTGTAGCATTGTATGTTGAGTCTGGTTTCAAGTTACAATGGTCCAGAAAAAAGTATGTTGAAACTATTGTATGTTGAGGCCATTGTAAGTTGAGGGATCTCTGTATATTACACTCACACTTTGTTTTGCAGTATATATATATATATATATATATATATATATATATATATATATATTTTAGAGACTAACTCTGATAGAATTTTGAAGCTAATGAAAAGTGAAAAGTAGTGTTATTCTTGCTTTGAACAAGTATGGAGACAGGCAAATATAAACATAGCTGGATAAATTATAGCAAATATTGGCATGATATTATATACACAAGTTTTTGCACAAATCCTTTTTTTATTCTATATATATATTTTTTTTTTTTTAACCTCTTCAGGACGCAGGGCGTATCCATACGCCCGTGGGAATTTCGGTCCCCGCCGCTAGCCGGTTGGGGACCAGATCGGGATGCCTGCTGAAATCATTCAGCAGGCACCCCGGCAAATCGCCCAGGGGGGTCTTGAGACCCCCATTGTCGGCGATCGGAGAAAAATCACATGTCAATTCAGACATGCAATTTTCTCCAATTCCGGGCTGACCGGGTCTCTGGTGACCCGATCACCCGGAAAATAGGGCTGATCGGAGCGGTCAGCAACAGCCCCGATCAGCCTAAGGAATAGGAGTGAGGTCGCGGAGTTCTGACCAATGGCAGCGCAGGACAGGGGATACTGGATCAGGTAGGGAATCGACGGTGGGAGGGGGGGGTTGGGGAGATTGAAAGTGAAAGTAAAACGATCTTTACTGTGGCAACCACTAGAAAGGCCAAACTGCAACTCCCAGCATGCCCATACAGCCAAAGGCTGTCTGGGCCTGCTGGGAGTTGTAGTTTTGCAACATCTGGAGGGTCACAGTTTGGAGACCACTGTTACAGTGGTGCCCAAACGGTAGCCCTCCAGATGTTGCCAAACTACAACTCTCAGCATGCCTGGACTGCCCAGGCATGCTGGGAGTTGTAGTTCTGTAACATCTGTCCCTTCAGATTTAGCAATTTTCATGAATTTTTTGAAAATTGCTGCTCTAGTTTGAAGCCCTCTAATTTTTTCAAAAAGTAAAAATATGTCCATTTTATGATGCCAACATAAAGTGGACATATTGTATTTGTGAAGAAAAATAAAATTTATTTGGAATATCCATTTTCCTTACAAGCAGAGAGCTTCAAAGTTAGAAAAATGAAAAATTTTCATGAAATTTTGGGATTTTTCACCAAAAAAGGATGCAAGTAACGCCGAAAATTTACCACCAAAATAAAGTAGAATATGTCACGAAAAAACTCTCTCAGAATCAGAATATTCGGTAAAAGCGTTTTCGCGTTATTAATTCGTAAAGTGACTGTGGTCAGAATTGCGAAAAAGGGCTCAGTCCTTAAAGTGTAGCGCCCACCATCCCTTTTTTTTTTTCTTTCTGTCCCTGCCTATTGCCCATCTATCCCTAACCCCCTCCCTGCCTTTACATTGTTTTTTACTATATTAAAAATGCTTTTATTTCTGCCTGGTAATGTGCTCACTACCAGGCAGACTTCCCCGGCAGGCATGACGTCACTGACGCCTGCTGGGGGGCCTGACTTCCGCCCTTAGTTCAACTATACAGGGTGCCTCCAGCTGTTTCACCACTACAACTTCCAGCCTGCCCTGACATCTATTGGCTGTCAGGGCATGCTGGGAGTTGTAGTGGGGAAACAACTGTAAGCAGTCTCAGCCACAGCTGCCACAGATCCCGCTCCCCCAGGCCCCACCGCGCAACACCCCCCACCCTTCTCACTCCGCCCGCCCGAAAAAGACATTTCGCTCCCCCAAACTCCATCACCCCCAGACCCCGCCGTGCAACAACCCCCTCCCTCCAACCGGCCGAAAAGAAGACATTCCGCTCCCCTTATAAGACCTCAGATCAGACTTGCCCATCCGGAGAATCAGCGCAGCAATGAGTGCACGCGCTGCCTCCGGACAGGGTAACGGGGGTGGGCGGGGCCACGCGCGAGGCTAGTGGAGCAGCCTGACAGTGGGCAGTGCAGCCCCAGCTATCAGCATGCTCGCTCTCGCCTGTTTGATTGACAGGCGGGAGCGAGCACCGCAGTGACTGGATTTCGACTTCGACAGGCTGAAATGAGTCTAAATCCAGTAGTGACGTCACTGCTGAATGCATTCGGCCACTAGGAGGGCGACCCCTAGTGGCCGAATTTAAAAGTGATTTTAAACTTGTTTAAAATCACTTTTTTTAATTAAAGTATATTAGAGATATGTTGTAGTACTTAAGAACTACAACATATCAATTTTTTTACTTCATGACAGTGCCCATTTAAGGTGAAAAAGGGCTGCGTCCTTAAGGGGTTAATTTATTTATTTATTTTTTTAACATAGGCTTGGGGAGAGCACCTAAAAAAGCAACAGTAGGTTGGTTGTATATCAACTTATGGGTGTATTAACACATAAGGTATCCTAAACATATTTGATGCATATGGTATGGTATAGCATATGAGATTCTGATACAAATTGTACTAGCTTCAGTGTGTTTTTGCTTGAAATACCCCTGACGGGAAGTTGTGTAGTTCTTGCATTTTCAGTTTGGTGCTGTCTCTGAGCTCTAGCCCTGCCCCCTTTGTGATGTTCTCACCTCTGACGAGCCCTTACAGTCTACATCACTATCTCCCTTTCATAAGTAAATATATATAATTGGGAAATTGAGGGAAGAGTGAGGTGTGCTTTCTTGTGTTGGACAGTGCTACAGGCACATGAGCAGACAGGGAATGAATATAGAAGGTTCTGCAGATTTACTGACTGCAGAGCAATAGTCAGAGTAATGTGTTGTAATTGTAGAGTAATGTTCTGCAACACCTCTGGAAGTGGCAGGAGTGCCGTTGAAAGGGATTGTAATACTGAGAAACTGCTCATCCAAGAAGTAGATAAACATATACCAACTGGTGCTTGAAAGTTAAACAGATTTGTAAATTACTTCTATTTAAAAACCTTAATCCTTCCAGTACTTATCAGCTGCTGTATACTACAGAGGAAGTGGTGTAGTTCTTTTAATCTCTACTGACACCTCCATCTATGTCAGGAACTGTCCAGAGTAGGAGCAAATCCCCATAGCAAACCTCTCCTGCTCCGGACAGCTCCTGACATAGACAGGTGTCAGCAGGGAGCACCGTGGTCAGATGAAAAGAACAACTCAACTTCCTCTGTAGTATACAGCAGCGGATAAGTACTGGAAGGATTAAAATTTTTAAGTAGAAGTAATTTACAAATCTGTTTAAAGGAAATCTGTCATCAGAATCACCCGCACTAAACCTGTTACACAGGCTTGTAGTGCGGGTGATCCTGATTAAAACGCTTCTTACCTGGTTCAATGGTTCAGCGGAGAACGCCGCTTCCGGGTGTACGGAACGCGGCGCATGCGCGGCCCTCCCCACCAGACCTAGAAAAAGGAGTTAGACTACGAGGATAAGTTCATGAATATTCATGAGCCGGGCGGCAGCTCCGCCCAGCTAGAATGACGTGTGGCCGAGTCCCAGATGATAACACCTCCCACTGAGTCCCAAGCCAGGGAATAACAGAAAACTAAAAATATAGATATCTGAAGAACAGCTGAACCATTTTTAACCAGCTAAGAAGCATTTTAATCAGGATCACCCGCACTACAAGCCTGTGTAAGAGGTTTAGTGCGGGTGATTCTGATGACAGATTTCCTTTAACTTTCTGGCACCAGTTGATCTCTTCATTGACATAGCCATTAGGTATTGAAGGTATAGGGCTGCCTTTAGCTTATTGTCCTTCTCAGAAGGAGTCATTGATGTCTTAGAACCTCTAAAGTAGTGTTAAATACCACATCTGGAAAGTCTATTAAAAAGATTCAAATAGTAATTAAAGGGATATTCCCATTTTATTAAGTGAAGGCAAATTGCTGCGATAGGCCATTACTTTATTACATAACACTGCTGGGGGTCTACCCTATTGGATGCCCAATGAGCAAAAAAAGGGGAACCAGTACTAGTGTAGTGCTGCACACCCTTCTGAGTGGCTCCCGGACACATTTCTGTAGTAACTGTTGCCACCTCTATTCACTAGAATGGGGCTTTCGCGCAATTTTTTGCACACTGGGGGGGGGGGGTAGTAATAGTGATGCAGCACTTCAGCAGAACTGTGTCTCCTAGTGGCCTCTGAAAAATTTAACATAAAATCAGATTGGTTGCTATGGACGACTGGTCAACTGTTCCTATGCACAATAAATCTCCCCCTAAGGGTATGCTAACATTGAGGAATTGGTGAGGAAAATGTATGCAGAAACCCTCTTTTTGCTTCATGGTAAAATTAAACAAAAAATGAAGTGGAATTGGCACGAAATTTGGTGCACAAAATTCTAAACCCCATTGATTTTATGGGATATTACTTGCAGATTCCGGCAGAAGAATTGGCATGCCCAATACAGATCCGCGTTGGAAATTTTGGTGCAGAAATTACTTTGTCTGAACAATCGCGAAAACCTATTAAAATCAATGGTAATCTGATTCCATAGAGAATCTGCATGGAATGTAATGCAAACACCTTGCAGATTCCACCTGATTTTCCTGCGTGAGAACAAGCCCAGAAAGTACATTCACACGTATCTGCTGGGGATTTGCTGCTGCAGATTTCATCATGTTAACGCATTACAAATAAATAGTTGAACACAGGATCAAATCTGCATGGATACGGTATGTGTGAATGTACCCTAAAGGTACGGTCATACACAGAGCATGTGAATCATACTGCCGGCAGTCACAAAGCAATGGCAAAGTGAGCTCCCTGTAGCTCTGTGTGTCTGATCATAGAGGCAGATTTCCCTGCGGCAGTCACAAGCGGACACACTACCTGGATGCAGAAGGAGTTTGCTCAGCAGTCACTCTGACTGCAGGCAGCGAATCCGCAGTCAAATACGATGTGGATGCGCTATGTGGGACCCTACCCTTAAAGTGAATCATGGGTCACTACTGCAGCCACTCATTGGCACGGTACCTAGAACTTTTGTAAAGCTGTTCTTGTTCTATGTTAGAAAAAAAAAAAAATCTCCTTAACTGGGAAGATCCCCAGGCTAGACAGGCATAGCTTGCCCTGGTCCATTGGACAGGTCTGTCCCCTCCCCAATGTAAATGCTTATATATTGCTGATTCTAATTTCTATCCATAAAAGGAAGATGAAGCATTTTCCATTATTCTCTAACACTGCTCTCCACTATGACGATGACCTTGTTTTGTGATAGGTCACCTGAACTAGCTCTTTTCTGATGTTAAATGGGCACTCTCATTAAAACTTATTTTTTTTTCAAATGCACTCCTTATGGTAAATAAAGAGTAATGTACTTTGTTTAAAAATAATTAAGTTTTCTATGTTTTATTTGTGTTTAAAAAAAGCTGCCACTAGGCTCTTGTCCAGAGCACATTTCTCCCATCTCTTGCACAGACTTTGGACTCCTGCTGGCCTGACAGAAGTCCAAAATAAGCAAATGCAGTCTGGAGTGCTGGGGGGGGGGGGGGGGGGTCGATGTGCAGCCTTAGCCAATCATAGCTCATCTCACACTGAACTGTTCTGGGCTGTGTGTAGCAGAGTGAGGGAGGAAGTTCTCCCCTGTGTGGCTTCAGATGATGTCACGCCTGCTGGGGTACGCCCCTTCCCAGTCTGCGAATCTGACCAAGCCTGAGCAGAAAATACAGAGCAATATCAAGGTAGAAAACTAAAATAATAAAAATAAATGCAGGGGGTGGTTTATCATGATGGGGGCAGTGAACAGGAGGATTATAAAATGTTACAAGATCATGAGAGGTTCTCTTTAAATTAAAGGAGCACTCTGGATTAGAAAACTTATCCCCTATCCTAAGGATAGGGGATAAGTTTCAGTTCACAGGGGGTCCGACCGCTGGGCACCCCCGCTATCTCCCATATGGGGCCCCGGCAGTCAGCGGCAAGGGGGCATGCTCGAAACGCGCAATTTCGTTAGAGAGCCAAGGGCCCCATACAGGAGATCGCGGAGGGCCCCAGCGGTTGGACCCCCCACAATCTGAAACTTATCCCCTATGCTTAGGATAGGGGATACGTTTTCTTATCCCGGAGTAAATCTATCAATACAAAAATATATATATTTTTTTTTTAAATGCATGTAATCTATTGCACTTATAACCCCAAAGCAATTCAAGTGCCAGGTAATGCATGCCAGTGGAACAACTCAGTAACTGAGCAGAATAAAATATGGTTTAACATTACAATAATGGATCGTCCAGATGAGACGTGTCCACCCAGAACATCAGCCAAAGCACTTAGCTTGGCACCTGGGGATCTCATCAGCTGTGCCCTGTACTCATGCCAGCAATATGGCAGAGGTGTAGAGATTGCCAGCTTGGGTATATTTCACCTGCAATGTATTCAGTACAGGAGAAATGTGTCTGCAGCACAATGTGAGATTAGAGGATCAGTGATCTGTGCCATAGCCACCCTGGATTACACCCAAAGCTGTCATGGCCCCACTGTACATCCTAATGCAGGATACGACAACAATACTACCAAAGCTAAGCTAAGATCACTGGTGGTTGTAACAAGCAAGATCCACAGTTTTCACCTGGATCTGAGGGAGTTTCCCTGCAATGAATGCTCTGATGGGAAGGCCACACTATACCTGAATATTTGGGATCGACTGATTATCGGTTTGGCCGATATTATCGGCTGATAATCGCGATTTTGGACATTATCGGTATCGGCAATTACCTTGCCGATATGCCGATAATGCAACGCTCCCCCCCCCCCCCCCCCCCCCCCGCCAGAGACGACCATCGCCGCCGCTGCTCCATTGCCTCCCCCCATCCCCGGTGTTATAATTACCTATTCCCGGGGGTCCGCGATCCTTCTGGCTCCTGCGCTATTGCTGTGCGCTGCGCTGCATAATGACGAGTGACGTCCCCAACACGACGTCACCGTCAGTGCGCACAGTGACAGCGCAGGACACCGACGGAGCCAGAACGATCGCGGACCCCCGGGAACAGGTAATTATAACACCGGGGATGGGGGGAGGTGATGGGGGGGCGGCGGCATGTGGGCAGAGCATGGGGGGAGGCGATGGGGCAGCGGCGGCATGTGGGCAGAGGATGGGGGGGGAGGCGATGGGGCAACTGTGGTGGTTAGACTCAGGACAGGCAGGGGAGAGAAGCGGGCAGCGGCGGCGGTCTCTGGCACCGCAAAATCATTGATCTGCAATGGCTTCTGCCCCACCAGGGGGGGTCCAGTATAGGAGTTGGTATCCAGTATAG
Source organism: Hyla sarda (assembly GCF_029499605.1). NCBI lineage: Eukaryota > Metazoa > Chordata > Amphibia > Anura > Hylidae > Hyla > Hyla sarda. The sequence continues at coordinate 69,452,446 of NC_079190.1, forward strand.
GAGATCACTGCTGCACCACTACAGCCTTCAGCTGTTCCTAAACTACAAATTTCATGATGGGAGTTGTAGTTTTGCAACAGCTAAGGGCAAAATATTTTTAAAAACTCTGTTTTAGAGCTGTGTATTCTCCAGCTGTGTGCCTCCAGCTCTTGCAAAACTACAGACAAAGGATGTGTGGGAATGCTGGGAGTTGTAGTTTTGCAACAGCTAAAGGCAACACTGACCTAACACAGTGCTTTGTAAACACTGCAGCTCCTGCTGTTGCAATGCAAAACTACAACTCCCAGCATGCTTGAACAGTCAATGCTTACTGACTCCTGAATGACAAAGAAGCTGATCAGACATTCAGCAGTCTATGAAAGCTGAATGACACACATAGTAACAGCTATGTTGATTAGCATCCAGCTTTACTAGGAACAGATAGAGAATGTAAGCTTAAAAACTATTGTGCAGTGATTTGCAGACTGCCAGGCTGCTCCCAGACTAAGAGCAGAAAAGTCATCTACAGTGAGGGAGAGAGATGGACACGCCCCTCCATAAGAAAGAACAAAAAGCAAGTGAGCAACATATAAATGCTATTTGTTAGGGATATATAGGTCCTAGACACATAAAAATTATTATTATTATTATTATTATTATTATGTACTGAGTAACATCACTTTTTTTTTTGCACTCTGACAGGTACGCTTAAAAAAACAGTAAAAAAAAAAAATATGTCATAAACATTCAGTATTGCCGCATGCGTAAATGTCTGAACTATGAAAATATTATGTAAATGATCCTGTACGGTAAACGGCGTAAAATCAAAGTCCAAAATTGCTGTGGTTTGGTTACAGCAATGCACTCAAATACTCAGACACTAAGAAGGGCGGGATAGGAAGACAGGATTTGAGGACGGGATTATGAAGGGCAGGATAAAAGGTCCAGACAGGAGGGTCAGATATATAACATTAGGGATGCCACTGAAAAATCGAATTGGTCCTGCAAATAACATGATTAGCTTGTTAAGTTTGTCAAATGAGAATACCTCCTAACTTCATCAGATGGGAATGCAAGTCTATGGGAGGGGGGTGTGGCGGCTTCACACCCCCTCCCATAGGCTTACATTGAGGGGGCAGGGCATGATGTCATGAAGGGGCGGAGCCGTGATTCATGATACCCTGTCCCCTGTATCGCCCGTCATCAGCCATGGAGCAAACATAGCTCCAGGCTGCTGATGTACAGGAGTCCACAGCGACGGGACCACCACAATCAGAAATCTTATCCACTATCTCTTGGATAGGGGATAAGATGTCTAAGGCAAAATTGTACATTTTTGGTACACAGCATTGCAGTTAAGCCACACCCCTTTCAATTAAACCATGCCTGCTTATCGAGCAAGGTACAAAGGTGTCTAAAAAGTATTTCAACCACAGCAGAAATGTGGTGCAAATCACTTAATACTGTTCTTGGTGGGGAAATTGTGTCTGATTTTTGGTGCAGGTAGTTTTATTTTTTTTATCTTCTCTCTAGTGGGGCAAATTTATGGTGAAATAGCAGGTGCGATATTTCTATTTAACAGCGTTCGCCTGGTCCACATCACGATTTAACCATCCGATGAACAGTAAAAATCGGACAAAATTGGATTACCTGAAATTGTATACGATCATATTTAAAAAATTGTTTGGTATCCGATTTAAAAACATATCAAAAAATCGTCCAGCTGAAAATTTCATCCAATTTAAAAAAAAAAAAAAATCTGATACTGCGCATGTGTAAAAAGAAATTGTGTGCGATTCAATACGATTTACTTACATAGGCCATAATAACAAAATCGGACACAATTTAGATCCGATTTTGAAACTGAGCGAAAAATCATGTTCAACCACGATTTTACCCCCGATCTAATATTGTGCAAATTCGGATGTGGATCAAAACGGATGCATGTGTTGGATATGATTACTGTATGGAAGTCAATGGATACTAGGGATCGACCGATATTTTTTTAGGGCCGATACCAATAATCTGTGGAGGTTAGGGCCAATAGCCGATAACATACCGATATTCCGGTATAAGTTATCGGCTATTTACCCCCCCACACCGCTGCAGATCATTGATTTAAAGCGGGCGCTTTAAATCAATGAACTGCAGCAGCTTTTGCGGTGCCATAGACCACCGCCGCCACCACCCGCTTCTCTCCCCCTGCCTGTCCGGGGGTCCTGAGTCCTATCACCGGGACCGGTGGCTTCGGGGGCGTCCTCAAGAGCTGTCACTGTGCGCACTGATGGTGACGTCGCGTCACGTCAAGTCACTCGTCATTGCGCACAGCGTAACGCAGGACGCAGCAGGTGCAAGAAGTAGCGTTGACCCCGGGAACAGGTAATTATAAAACCGAGAATAGGGGAGGCAATGGGGCCTGGGCGGTGCGGTGGGGGGTGAGACCCGGTGTGGCGGGTCGGTGAGGGGGGGGGGCTGGTCGCGGTGCGGTGGGAGCGGGGCATTATCGGCATATCGGCAAGGTAATTGCAGATACCGAAAATGCCCAAAATCGTGATCATCAGCCAATAATATCGGCCGAACCGATAATCGGTCGATCCCTAATGGATACGACTTGACATGCAGATTTGTACGATTTGAAGGATAAAAAAAAAAAAAAATCCGGAGAAAAAGTAGGATGGTAAAATGGTGATGTGAATGCACCCCTATCCGTAATCAAAGTCTTCCCCAGTTCTATTACCTCACATGTATGTAGAAATACTAACAAATTTTTTTCATTGCTTGTGGAAGTGTTTCCCAAGTAAGGTGCCCCCAGCTGTTGCAAAACTACAACTCCCAGCATGCTCGGACAGCCGAAGGCTGTCCAAGCATGCTGGGAATTGTAGATTTGCAACAGCTGGAGGCCCCCTGGTTGGGCAACACTGGCTTATGGGATCACAGGTTTTAGATACACTTGTTATTAGAGGGTTAAATTCCTTTTTATGCAAATGAAGCCACCTTTGCTCCCTGCTGCGCGACACACAAAAGCGAACCTCGCTCTCCACTGCGACACTTTGTTGTTAAGCCGCCGCAATCATCATGGAGCTGTAAAGGGTTCAACACTTATTATTTCTACAAAACCCCATTGTGTTTACCGAGGCGGAAAAGTTTTCCAGCAACTTAAATATCAGCCTTGCGTATTATTGGGCCACATTCGCACGGATTTACTTTATCTAGTGTGAACACAGTAAACTCTGTTTCTATCTCCCGACTCCCACTACAGAAGAGACCCAAGGACAAGGCTGACAGTGTCTTATAATTAGCTGCAACAGGTTAGAACCGAAACAACCCAAAATTATACATCCCCACCGCTGAGAATCCTGTCTCCTGCATTTAACGTGAGTAAATAATTACCTTCAGTATGCCCCGTCTCCAGACTCTGCCAAGTGACGGCGGTACGTGACTGCCACCAACAGGCCATGTGCAACACTGCATGTTCACTAGTTACATTTATAACTACTACAGGAGTGCATAAGAGGGACCCTGACACTGCCGTACAATAAAAGAACGGCCCAAGTAAAATGTAGTATCCTGAGATAAATTCCATTTTTGGGGGGCTATTTCCAGGAGTATTTAACCCCTTATGGACCAAGCTAATTAGGCCTGTATGCTCAACACAAACCTCATCTGGGCTATTGCCCCTCAGGGACTAATTCCCATCAAACTGTGACCCCATTAAAACTGCTTGTTTATTATATCACAAAAATCCCAAAGTGCTAAAACATATTTAGTACCTCTACCCTTGAAAAAGCCGGTTACTTCGGGGAGGTATAGCTGTATATGTTTAAATGTGCAATGTGTAGAGATATAGGGCAACTATGAAGGGGATGTGATAGTCTGGTCATAAGAAAGGAGCAATTGCTATATGTAAATGCTGGAACACTTAAAAAAAAAAACAAAAAAAAAAAAAACCCTCCCCAGAGATCCCTGCATCATAAGAGCACAATTGATGCCTTAATCCCTTCCCTCAAACAGACTTAAATGTATATCCATTTTTCCGGTAACTTGCCACAAATGGACGTACATTCACATCCATTCACGATCACGGCACCGCGAGTGTGCGGGCGGTGATCTGTAGGGGGAGCCAGCAATCGCGTATTGCTGGGCACCTGCCTTAGGCTGGGTTCCCATTACGTTTTCCCCCATACGGGAGCGCATACGACAGGGGAGAGCTAAAAACTTGCGCTCCCGTATGCTTTCTATGCGCTCCCGTATGCAATTCAATGCAATGAGCCGACCGCAGTGAAAAGTTCGGTCGGCTAATTTTTGCCCCGTATGCGCTTTTACAACCGGACCTAAAATCGGAGCTTCACTCCGATCCTGACAGTTAACCCCTTCAGCTCCTTCTGTTCTCCATGTGAACTCTGCAATGCCATCAGAGTGATCCGAACGGCCTCTGGTTACCGGACTATGGAAGCCAATCAGGCTCTGCCCGCAGAGTCTGATCTGTATTTTTTGTCAGTGTAACACTGACAGGTGTCAGTGTGACACTGACAGGGATAATACATTACAGTACAGATCTTTACTGCATTGTATTATAAGTGTCAAGTCCCCTAGTGGGACAGTTAAATGGGCACTGTCATGAAGTAAAAAAATTGATAATATACTTTAATTAAAAAAAGTGATTTTAAACCAGTTTAAAATCACTTTTAAATTCGGCCACTAGGGGTCGCCCTCCTAGTGGCCGAATGCATTCAGCAGTGACGTCACTACTGAATTTCAACTAATTTAAGCCTGGCAATGAATCAAAATTCAGTCACTGCGGTGCTCGCTCCCGCCTGTCAATCAGACAGGCGAGAGCAAGCACACTGATAGCTGGGGCTGCGCGCATTGGCCAGCTCCACTCGCTGTTGAAGAACTACAACTCCCAGTATGCCCATACAGCTGTCAGGTCATGCTTGCTGTTGTAGTATTTCAGCAGCTGGAGGCACACTGTTTGAGAAACACTCGTGTAATTATTAGGGTGGGTGCCTCCATCTAACGCAAAACTACAACTCCCAGCATGACCATACAGTCATCAGCTTTCAGGGCATGCTGGGAGTTGTAGTTTTGCAGCAGCTGTAGGCACCCTGATTACACATGAATGTTTCTCAAACAGTGTGCCTCCAGCTGCTGAAAAACTACAACAGCAAGCATGACCTGACAGCTGTATGGGCATACTGGAAGTTGTAGTTTTTCAACAGTTGTAGGCACATTTATTTTAGAATTACTGATGAATAATCATCAGGGTGCCTCCAGCTGTTGCAAAACTACAACTACAAGCATGCCCTGACAGATGTCTGTGCATGCTGGTAGTTGTAGTTTAGAAACAGCTGTAGGCACACTGATGATTATTCATCAGTATTTCTATAATAAATGTGCCTACAGCTGATTCTAAACTATTTAGGGGCATAATTTAGATCATTGGTGGGGTTTCGAAAGTTTTTCAGTGTATTGGCAATTATTTATTATATCTACCATTATTGTAATCGGTCCCGGGTCTCGGCTGTAATATCGTGCACGGCAGGCCGGCGATGCTCCTCTACTCCTCCTCCCTGGATAGCACATGTACAGGTAAACAGGGAGGAGGAGACCCCGGAGCTGCCTGCCGTGCTATTGGCAGATCATCTATGCGCGCTCCCGACAGGAGCGATGCATAGACGATCTGAGGGCGGAAACAAGCGCCCAGCAAGGAATCAGTGACGTCGTGTCTGCTGGGAATCGCTGCTTCCTGCCCTGCTTGATAGAGCAGATGTAGAAGCACTAAATCTGCTCTATTAAAGCGATTTAAAATGTTTTTAAAGCCAGGTAGGGGGTTAGGGCTAGATTACTACTAGGTAGGGACATATTAGATTATATATTACTTGGTGGAAGCTACACTTTGAGTAAAAAAATACTGTAAAAAAACGAAAAAAAAAAACACAACAATATAATAAATAAACAAACATACACAAACTTCCTTGCCCTCCCCCACTTCCAAAAAAAATAAAATAAAAAAAAGATTATATACACATATTTGGTATCACAACATCCGTAACAACCCAAGTAATATAACTATCACATTATTTAATCCCTACAATGAACACCATAAAACAAATTAATAAAAACAGACTCGCAAAATGTACTGCTCTATGTTAATGCCACCTCTGTTAAAGTAAAATAAAATGCGATCAAAATATCAAAATACCCGATAAACGTCAACTCATCCCAGAAATATTTTGCCCTTACACAACATTGTCTGTATAAAAATAAAAATAAACTACAGCTCTCTTTTTTTAATCAACAATGGTTTTTATAGTGTTAATATAATAAACCATAAAATAAAGTATATGAATGAGGTATCGCCATAATCGTACTGACCTGCAGAATGAAATCATCATGTCCTTAATACTGCTGAACACCAAAAAAATAATATAAACTTGCCAAAATTACTGCTTTTTTTTATTTATTTATTTTTTAATCCTGCCTCACAAAATTTTTTATTAAAAGTAATCAAAATATTAGATGTATTCCAAAATAGTACCATTGAAAACCTCAACTTCTCCCGCTAAAACACAAGGCCTCACATAGCTCCATTGGTGATAAAATAAAAACAATACAGCTATCAGAATATAGCGACACTACAATTTTTTTTAAACTTATACAAATATGTGATAAACCATAGAAAACGTGTATATATATTAGGCATCATCATAATCATCCCGAACTGGAGAATAAAGAAAACATATCATTTATACTGCATAGAGAATGACAAGAAAAAACTAAATAAAAAACACTGGAAGAACAGTTTTTTTTATTGGTACCACCTTATAAAAATTGGAATAAAAAGTGATCAGAGTGTCAGATGTACCCCAAAAAGGTAACAATGATCAATTTGTCTCGTAAAAATATTTTGGGACCCTTAGGCCTTTGAATCTTGATACAATATCTACAAAATATCCTAAATAAAAGGAAGACCCAAAATCCACTGTGTGCTCCTTTTTATTTATTTTTTATTTATTTTTTTTTATCTGAGGCTGGCGTGTGAGTCATGGATCGCTCTAGGGCAAGAAAAAGAATTTTGGAATTCCACTTCTACTTTGCTTTAATTTTCATGAAACACCTAAAGGGTTAATAAACTTCTCAAATGTCATTGTGATTACTACGTTAAGGTGTGCAGTTTGGCTAGGGGAAAAGATGTCTAGGGGCAGAGTACCCCTTTAAGGACAAAATTGGTCTGATCCTGAAGGGATTAACCCCTTAAGGAGCAAGCCCATTTTCCCCTTAAAGGGGTACTACGGTAAAAAAAAAAAAACATTTTTTTTTAAATCACCTGGTGCCAGAAAGCTAAACAGATTTGTAAATTACTAGTATTAAAAAATCTTTATACTTCCAGTGCTTTTAGCAGCTGTATGCTACAGAGGAAATTCTTTTCTTTTTGAATTTCTTTTTTGTCTTGTCAACAGTGCTCTCTGCTGACACCTGATGCCCATATCAGGAACTGTCCAGAGCCGGAGAAAATCCTCATAGCAAACCTATGCTGCTCTGGACAAGCCAAAAAAGAAATTCAAAAAGAAAATTATTTCCTCTGTAGCAGACAGCTGCTAATAAGTACTGGAAGGAAGAATATTTTTTAATAGAAGAAATATTTTACACCTTAGGACCCGGCCATTTTTTGCACATCTGACCACTGTCACTTTAAACATTAATAACTCTGGAATGCTTTTAGTTATCATTCTGATTCCGAGATTGTTTTTTCGTGACATATTCTACTTTAACATAGTGGTAAAATGTTGTGGTAACTTGCATCCTTTCTTGGTGAAAAATCCCCAAATTTGATGAAAAATTAGAAAATTTAGCATTTTTCTAACTTTGAAGCTCTCTGCTTGTAAGGAAAATGGATATTCAAAATACATTTTTTTTTGGATTCACATATACAATATGTCTACTTTATGTTTCCATCATAAAATTGATGAGTTTTTACTTTTGGAAGACATCAGAGGGCTTCAAAGTTCAGCAGCAATTTTCCAATTTTTCACAAAATTTTCAAACTCACAATTTTTCAGGAACCAGTTCAGGTTTGAAGTGGATTTGAAGGGTCTTGATCTTAGAAATACCCCATAAATGACCCCATTATAAAAACTGCACCCCCAAAGTATTCAAAATGACATTCAGTCAGCGTTTTAACCCTTTAGGTGTTTCACAGGAATAGCAGCAAAGTGAAGGAGAAAATTCACAATCTCCCTTTTTTACACTCGCATGTTCTTGTAGACCCAATTTTTGAATTTTTACAAGGGGTAAAAGGAGAAAATTTATACTTGTATGTGTAACCCAATTTCTCTCGAGTAAGCACATACCTCATATGTCTATGTAAAGTGTTCGGCGGGCGCAGTAGAGGGCTCAGAAGCGATGGAGCGACAAGGGGATTTTGGAGAGTACGTTTTTCTGAAATGGTTTTTGGAGGGCATGTTGCATTTAGGAAGCCCCTATGGTGCCAGAACAGCAACATAAAAAAAACACATGGCATACCATTTTGGAAACTAGACTCCTTGAGGAACGTAACAAGGAATAAAGTGAGCCTTAATACCCCACAGGGGTTTCACGACTTTTGCATACGTAAAAAAAAAAAAATTACACTAAAATGTGTGATTTCCCCCCCCCCCCAAATTTCACATTTTTGCAAGGGTTAATAGCAGAAAATACCCCCCAAAATTTGTAACCCCATCTCTTCTGAGTATGGAGGTACCCCATAAGTTGACCTGAAGTGCACTACGGGCGAACTACAATGCTCAGAAGAGAATGAGTCATATTTGGCTTTTTGAGAGCAAATTTTGCACGGGGGGCATGTCGCATTTAGGAAGCCCCTATGGTTCCAGGACAGCAAAAAAAAAAAAAAAACACATGGCATACCATTTTGGAAACTAGACCCCTTGAGGAACATAACAAGGCGTAAAGTGAGCATTTAACCCCCCCCCCCCCCCCCCCCCGACTGGTGTCTGTCAGATCTTTGGAACAGTGGGCTGTACAAAAATTTTAATTTGCACAGCCCATTGTTCCAAAGATCTGTCAGACACCAGTGGGGTGTAAATTCTCACTGCAGTTTCTGAAATGGGGTCACATGTGGGGTTTAGTTTTTTTTGCGTTTGTCAAAACCGCTGTAACAATCAGCCACCCCTGTGCAAATCACCTCAAATGTACATGGTGCACTCTCCCTTCTGGGCCTTGTTGTGCGCCCCCAGAGCACTTTGCGCCCACATATGGGGTATCTCCGTAGACGGGAGAAATTGCAATACAAATTTGGGGGGGCTTTTTTCCCTTTTACCTTTTGTCAAAATGAAAAGTATAGGGCAACACCAGCATGTTAGTGTAAAAAAATTATTTTTTTACACTAACATGATGGTGTAGACCCCAACTTCACCTTTTCATAAGGGGTTAAAGGAGAAAAAGACCCCCAAAATTTGTTAGGCAATTTCTCCCGAGTACGGCGATACCCCATATATGGCCCTAAACTGTTGCCTTGAAATACGACAGGGCTCCGAAGTGACAGCGCCATGTGCATTTGAGGCCTGAATTAGGGATTTGCATAGGGGTGGACATAGGGGTATTCTACGCCAGTGATTCCAAAACAGGGTGCCTCCAGCTGTTGCAAAACTCCCAGCATGTTTGGACAGTCATACTGGGAGTTGTTGTTTTGCAACAGCTGGAGGCTCCATTTTGGAAAGAATGTCATACCAGACGTTTTTTATTTTTATTGGGGAGGGGGGCTGTGTAGGGGTATGTGTATATGTAGTGTTTTTTACTTTTTATTTTGTGTTAGTGTAGTGTTTTTAGGGTACAGTCACACGGGTGGGGGATTACAGCATGTTTCCCGCTGAGAGTTTGAGCTGCCTGCTGCATTGCAAACTTGCAAACCTCACTGTAAGCCCCCTGCCCATGTGAGTGTACCCTGTACATTCACAGGGGGGGTGGGGACCTTCAGCTGTTGGAAAACTACAACTCCCAGCATGTACAGTCTATCAGTGCATGCTGGTAGTTATAGTTTTGCAACAGCTGGAGGCACACTGGTTGGGAAACACTGAGTTAGGAAACAGACAATGTTTCCAAACCAGTGTGCCTCCAGTTGTTGCAAAATCACAACTCCCAAACATTCTCAGGCATGCTGGAAGTAGTAGTTCGGCAACATCTTTAGAGCCAGATGTTGCCGAACTACAACTCCCAGCATGCTTGGAGTTGTAGTTTTGCCACATCTGGAGGACTACAGTTTGCAGACCACTAATACAGTGGTTTCCAACCTGTGCCCTTCCAGATGTTGCAAAACTACAACTCCCAGTATGCCAAAACTGTCCAGGCATGCTGGGAGTTGTAGTTCTGCAACATCTGAAAGGCAAGATGTTACAGAACTACAACCCCCAGCATGCCTGGACAGTAAGGGCATGCTGAGGATGTGTAGTTTTGCAACATCTGGAAGGGCACAGTGGTCTCCAAACTGTAGACCTCCAGATGTTGCAAAACTGCAACTCCCAGCATGCCCAGACGCCAAGGGCTGTCTGGGCATGCTGGGAGTTGTAGTATACAGGGTCCCAATACAGCAATGCATGTCGCTTTACGGCGACATGCATTGCTGTAAAGGGCCTGACCGCGGCTGAAGAGGAACTCACCTGTCGCCGCCGCCGTCTTCATCGCCGGGAACCGGGTCTTCAGGGACACTCCTATACTTTAGCATGGTCCTGGCTGTCTGTGACAACCGGGATCATGCAAAATTACCGGGCGGTCGGGTCCCAGAGACCCGATCAGACCGGTATCGCCGCAGATCGCAAGGGCGATTTCCCTCGCGATTTGTGGCGATCATGGCCCCCCTCGGCGTTTGCCCTGGACGCCTGCTGAAGCATTTCAGTAGGCATCCGCTTCCGTTCTCTGCCCCGCGCGCGGCAGGGCCCGGAAAACGTCCATTAAAGCCCAGGGTGCGGGGATGTCCCCGTACGTCCTGGGTCCTTAAGAGGTTAAGGACCAGAGCATTTTTTGCACATCTGACCACTGTCACTTTAAGCATTAATAACTCTGGGATGCTTTTACTTATGAATTTTATTCTGAAATTTAGCATTTTATTTATTTTTTTTTTACTTTCAAGCTCTCTGCTTGTAAGGAAATTAGATACAGTATTCCAAATAAATTATATATTGATTCACATATACAATATGTCTACTTTATGTTTGTATCATAAATTTGACATGTTTTTACTTTTGGAAGACATCAGAGGGCTTTTAAAGTTCAGCAGCAATTTTTGCTATTTTTCACAAAATTTTCAAAATCTGAATTTTTCAGGGACCAGTTCAGTTTTTAAGGGGATTTGAAGGTCCTTCATATTAGAAATACCCCATAAATGACCCCATTATAAAAACTGCACCCCTCAAAGTATTCAAAATGACATTCAGAAAGTGTGTTGCCCCTTTAGGTGTTTCACAGGAATAGCAGTAAAGTGAAGGAGAAAATTCAAAATCTAAATTTTTTTTACACTCGCATGCTCAGAAGGGAAGGAGCGACAATAGGATTTTGGAGAGTGAGTTTTTCTGAAATAGTTTTTGGGGGGCAGGTCACATTTAGGAAGCCCCTGTGGTGCCAGAACAGCAAAAAAAAAAAAAAACACATGGCATACTATTTTGGAAACTACACCCCTCAAGGAATGTAACAAGGGGTACAGTGAGCCTTAACACCCCACAGGTGTTTGACAAATTTTTGCAAAAATTTGGACGTGAAAATGAAAAATTTTTCACAAAAATTCTGGTCTTACCTCAAATTTTTCATTTTCACAAGGGTAATAGGAGAAAAAGCCTCCCAAAATGTGTAACCCCATTTCATTTGAGTATGGAAATTCCCCATGTGTGGATGTAAAGTACTATGGGGGCAAACTACAATGCTCAGAAGAGAAGGAGCGCCATTGGGTTTTTGGAGAGAGAATTTGGTTGGAATAGAAGTCGGGGGCCATGTGCGTTTACAAAGCCCCCATGGTTCCAGAACAATGGACCCCCCACCACCCGCACACAAACACACACACACACACACACACACACGTGACCCCATTTTGGAAACTACACCCCTTACAGAATTTAATAAGGGCGGCAGTGAGCATTTACATCCCACTGGCCTTTTACAGATCTTTGGAACAGTGGGCTGTGCAAAAGAAAAATTACATTTTTTATTTTCACGGACCACTGTTCAAAAAATCTGTCAGACCCAATTGACCCGGAATCATCGCAAATTTCCGACATGGAAGGGGTCTCAGGACCCCCAGAGGTTTGCACGGGGTGCCTGCTGAATGATTTCAGCAGGCATACCGGTTCGGTCCCCGTCCGGCAAGTGGTGGAGACCGGAATCCCCACGGGCGTACAGGTACACCCTCGGCCCTTAAGTACCAGGACGTCAGGGCGTACCTGTACGCCCTTGGTCCTTAAGTGGTTAAGAGCCGATGAACTGGTATCCAGTGGTTTAAAAATTTCAGTACCGCAACTAATTGCCGCAAGCCTTTTGCTTTCTATGGCTGAAATCGTGGTAAAAAAATTTATCATGATTTACGTCTCTAGCATAAACACTGTAAAATGTGCAATTTTTGCCATGATTTCGGCCATAAGCTGCAAAACCACACACAGTAACTAGTTGCTATACTGCAACATGTGAACATAGTCCAAAGACATTGAAGAGGAGTCTGGAAGTCATCTCCAGTAAAATAAAAAGTCAAATGTAAATTTTATGGGAACAGGTGGAACATATGGACAGTTTGGGACAGTCAATCTCAGCTGCCTACAGATATGAAGGGGGTTTACTTTCTTAAAATGTAGTGGCAGGTTCCCTTTAAAGTCAAAAATATTTACAGAAAGCAGATGACAGTAAAAGGGTTGCTTACTTTTTGGTGGCATCTTTCATGAACTCTCGCTCTTCGGCTGAAATCTGCCTCCCAGTTTTGGGCCTTTGTTTTGTAACTTTCATCCCAGAGATAACTTTGCTGTAAGATAAATAATAAGAGAGACATAAGCAGAAGTTAAGAATCAGACATAACAGCGCATTAAACAAGGGACAATGTGATTTTTGCACTGACCCTTCACAATAGTTATTATTATGGTAGCTCAGTGTCAGCATTGTTACAGCACTGGGGGCCATGGGTTTGAATCCGACCAGGGATGACATCTGCATGGAGTTTGCTAGTTCTCTCCATGTTTATGTGGGTTTTCTCCCCCGCACCAAAACCTTCTATCAGTACATACTGCAAAGTCAATATAGATTATAATGTAGACTGTGAGCCCCAATAGGGACAGGGATCAATGTGAGCGATGACGATCTTTGCACTGCAGAAATATAGGTTTTGGGAGTTGCAGTTTTGCAAAAGTTGGAGGTCCACAGTTTAGAGACCACTGACCAATACATGAACAGAGCAAGTATTAGTAACAATGGATTCCACTATACGGTAAATCATGTGGAAGAATATAAACAGAACATAACATAAAAAAAACTACAGAATACTGAAATTTCTTTATTATGTAACATGTAGAAGCACAAGAAGAAAAAAAACTTGTATTTGGAATATGAGAGATTTCGATATTTATAGCTGTAGAACAACACTGACCTCAAGTGGTGAAATTAAGAATCTGTCATTTTCTACATTTTTTTAAATATATTTATTTTTCTCATTAAAAGTTTTATTTTCATAAGAAACAAAAAGGGGAACAGGAATATCAAAAGTGGAAGGAGGGTAAAAATCACATCTTGTGAACATGAATGAAAATGATTAATACACATCATACAGAACAGTGATGTGTCAAAAAAGGGAAAATCCAATATGAAAATTCAAAGACTTGAAGCTCAAGAACAAAAACAAATAACTAAAAAGAAAATCTATATAGCTCCATCTTATCAATGCAAAATAATAACAGTGAATTTATAATATATAAACATCTGTAAAGTACGAGAGCTATGAGAAGGCTACCCACTGAGGTATACCTGTCAAACAGGGCCAGACTGGCCATCGGGCACACCAGGATTTGATCTTTAACAATATGATGGTAATATGTATAGTGATAATATTCCTCCTTGTATACTGGTATTATTATTGGTAATATTGGTCAGTATACAGGATTTGGTCAGTAACCGTATGATGGTAATATGTATGGTGATAATATTGCTGCTTATATACCGATGATATTTGGTAAATTTAAGATTCATATAGAGGTTTGTGTGTTTATCATGGGGAATTGTCATATATATATATATATATATATATATATATATATATATATATATATATATATATACACACACACATATATACATATATATATATATATATATATATATATTTTTTTTTTTTTTTTTTCTATTTTTGTACCATATTATGCCCAGCTATAATTGACATTTCGCCCTTCCCTTTGTGGCGCCGCCTTCACATAGCCATACCCATGACCGAAATGGGCTGCTCATTCTAAAATGCCTGGGCCTATTTTTGGTTCCAGTCCAGCCCTGCGGTGGGGGGGGGGGGGGTGGCGCTCTCGGTGGGGGTGATAGCACTCAGGACAAGCAGGAGGAGAGAAGCGGGTGGCGGCAGCGGTCTTTGGCACCGCAAAAGCCGCTGCAGTTCATTGATTTAAAGCGCCCGCTTTAAATCAATGATCTGCAGCGGTGTCGCCGGGGGGGGGGGGGGGGATAAATAGCCGTTAACTTATACCGGAATATCGGTATAAGTTATCGGCTATCGGCCCTAACCTCCACAGAGTATCGGTATCGGCCCTAAAAAAACAATATCGGTCTATCCCTAGTATAATATATATGTTACAGTTAAAACTAGTTTTGACTGAAACTGACTGCTTTCTCCCAGTTAAAACCAGTTTTTACTGAACACCTTTGTTGAAACACTAGTTTTTCCTGAACGCCTTCGTACAAACTAGAATTTACTGCTAATCAAAAACTGAATGTCAATTAAAACTGGTTTAAATAGAGACCCCTGGAAGGGTCACCGGGACCTTCTGCGCAGCCCTACCTGGGGAAGGTCCACCCTAATAAGAACATCATGAAAACACCCTCTTTTTCCCATAAAAAAAAAACTGTCGCATGACATTTAAACATAGTATCGGTAATTGGTATAGGCAAGTACGTACAAAAAAAGTATCTTTACTTGTACAGGTCTTAAAAAAATGTTGTTATTGGGACATCTCTAATAACTAGATTTATTTAGCATGACTATTGAATTTGAAAAGTATTAAAAAATGTACAATATGCCACGAAAAAACAACCTCAGAATCGCTTTGCTTAGTAAAAGCATTCCACAGTTATTACCACATAAAGAGACACGTACAGGGGTGTGGAAAATAAAAAACTACTTGTCCACGGGACTAAAACAGAGCAAAATCTACTTGTCCCTCATGACGATCCACTTGTCCGGGACAATTTTCCACACTCCTGTACGTGGTACAATTTTACACACTTTAGACCCGCCTGATTACAGCAATACCAGATTTGTATCGTTTCCGTCATGTTTTACTAATTTAAAAAAATTTGCAACTTTTTCAAATTTTTTTCATTGCCATTTTTTGACCCCTGTTGCTTTTAAAAATAAAATAAAATTTGCATACGAGGCTGTATGAGGGCTAATTTTTTGCACCATAATCTGTTTTTTGTATCGGTACCATTTTGTATTGATCTGACTTTTTAAACGGTTTTTAACTTATTATTCTGGGATATTATAAAAAATTGCAATTCTGTGGTTTGGTATATTTTTTTTACATTTACGTCATTTACCATATGGGATACATAATGTTATATTTTAATAGTTCGTACAATTACACACGCAGCGATACTAAATATGTTTATTATTATTATGTTTACATGTTTTTATATAGGAAAAGGGGGTGATTTGAACTTTTAACATGGAAGGGGTTAATGTGCATCTTTTTAACTTTTTTTATTTATTTATTTATTTTTTACACTTTATTAGACTTTTAGGAGGAATCATTAGATTTCTCATACAGATCAATAGAGTTCTATTGAACTCCATTGATCTGGATGCTCTGTGATCCATTGATAGAGTCTAGTCCGGCCAGGATCTATCAATGACAGAGCCGCAGACACCAGGGAACAGAGGTAAGCCCTCCGGCTACCGCTATAGTGGATCACCCCCTTGCGATTGCGCTGTGGGGGGGGGGGGGGGGGGGGGAGGGGCGATCCGTGCAAGTTCTCCCACTTAAAACGTGAGAGAAGGCCTGTAATTTTGATCATAGGTATACCTCAACTATGAGAGACATAATGAGAAAAAAAATCCATAAAATCAGATTGTCTGATTTTTAAATAATTTATTTGCTAATTATGATAATTATTAAGTATTTGGTCAATGACAAAAGTTTATCTCAATCCTTTGTTATATACCCTTTGTTGACAATGACAGAGGTCAAATGTTTTCTTTAAGTCTTCACAAGGTTTTCACACACTGTTGCTGGTATTTTGGAACGTGAGGTTTTCTATGGGGTTAAGATCTGGAGACTGACTAGGCCACTTCAGGACCTTGAAATGCTTCTTACGAAGCCATTCCTTCAATGCCCAGGCGGTGTGTTTGGGATCATTGTCATGCTGAAAGACCCAGCCACATTTCATCTTCAATGCCCTTGCTGATAGGAGGTTTTCACTCAAAATCTCATGATACATGGCCCCATTCATTCTTTGCTTTACACAGATCAGTCGTCCTGGTCTCTTAGCAGAAAAACAGCCCCAAAGCATGATGTTTCCCCCCCCATGCTTCACAGTAGGTATGGTGTTCTTTGGACGCAACTCAGCATTCTTTCTCCTACAAACACGACGAGTTGAGTTTTTACCAAAAAGTTCTACTTTGGTTTCATCTGACCATATGACATTCTCCCAATCCTCTTCTGGATCATCCAAATGCTTTCTAGCAAACTTCAGACGGGCCAAGGCATGTACTGGCTTAAGCAGGGAGGACACATCTGGCACTGCATGATTTGAGTCCCTGGTGGCGTAGTGTGTTACTGATGGTAGCCTTTGTTACTTTGATCCCAGCTCTCTGTAGGTCATTCACTACTTCCCCCCGTGTGGTTCTGGGATTTTTGCTCACAGTTATTGTGATCATTTTGACACCAAGGAGTGAGATCTTGTGAGATCTTGTGTGGAGCCCCAGATCCATTTTCTAATAATTGCTCCCACAGATGATTTCTACACACCAAGCTGATTGCCTATTGCACAGTCTTCCCAGCCTGGTGCAGGTTTATAATTTTGCTTCTGGTGTCCTTCGACAGCTCTTTGGTCTTGGCCATAGTGGAGTTTGGAGTGTGACTGTTTGAGGTTGTGGACAGGTGTCTTTTATACTGATAAGTTCAAACAGGGGCCATTAATACAGGTAACGAGTGGAGGACAGAGGAGACTCTAAAGGAAGAAGTTACAGGTCTGTGAGAGCCAGAAATCTTTCTTGTTTGTAGGTGACCAAATAATTATTTTCCATAATTATTTGCAAATACATTCTTTAGAAATCAGACAATGTGATTTATGGATTTTTTTCTCATTATGTCTCTCATAGTTGAGGTGTATACCTATGATGAAAATTACAGGCCTCATCTTTTTAAGTGGGAGAACTTGCACAATTGGTGATTGACTAAATACTTTTTTGCCCCACTGTAGATGACATCACTGGGTGGGCACCGATCAGAACTCTTGGCTCTAAATGCTCTATGGTTATTGTTAGCCTCACCAGCATTGCCTAACCCAGATCTAACCTACTGGTGATGCTATACAGAAGATTTATTTGGTCACTTAATTTATTGGTTCCATCAGCATAATACTTGTACAGAGCAGCACTCATATCCACTTCAGTTGACCCCGCTAAAAAAAAAACTTTTTTCTTCTCCAATACAGGATCCATGAGGATGACTTTTGGGGAGCTGTTTGACCCTGTCACTAGTTCTCCAGTGTTACTACCTTACCAAACAATTCTGCATATACCAGCCTCATTGAATGAAGTCCATATGACAGTACATTATATACATAGATAAAATACATTAATTCCTAACCTGATATCATCATTTCCTTTCCTTCGAATTTCTTCAGCCATTTTCTTGTGCAAGCGCAACTGTCTAAGAAGTTCAGACTCAACTTGTTTTTCCTGGGATGGATAAGTCGACGCCACAGCTGTTGCTGCATCAGCTAATTCCTTGCTCACTGGCTTCTCCCTACAAGAAAAAGGGAGATTAATGTAAAACCATAAACCACACAAAAGCATCTGTTTATTCATATGAAAACTGGAAATTAAAATAATAAAAAAGTTCTTACAATGTTTGTTTACAGTCTCCTCTATAGGACAAACATAGCATAATGGAACTTAAAGAAGATGTATATTAGTAGAAAATGCTGATCTTTTTTAGCAATAACAGCACCACTTCTGTACACAGGCTGTGTGTAGTCCTACAGCTCAGTCCCATTCACCAGACAATCTGTGGACAGGAGTGGTGATGTTTTTTCAAAAGAACAGAAAGCAGAATTTTTCTTATCTTGGACTAAGTCACATGAAAAAAGTAATTGAACCCCTTAGAATTAACCATATTTTTGCACTGACTACTGATAAAATGTGGTCTGATTGTTATCAAAGTTACAATCTAACTAAGCTAATAACATAAAAATATGTGTGCCCTTCATGTCTTTTATTGAGCACATTGAGTAAACATCCACAAAGCAGGAAGAAAAAGTGAACCCTTAAATTTAATAACATAACAGCAAACCTCCAAAGGTTTAATGTACTTGCAAAAAAGATTTGCACATTTGAGCGGAATTTTGGACCACTCCTCCCTACATGTGTGTTTCAGTTCATGAATATTTTTGAGAGCACTGCATGCACAATTCTGTTCAGGTCATGTCACAGCATCTTGATAAGGTTAAAAGGGTTTTCTCATTTCATAAAGTTATCCCCTGTACATAGGATAGGGGATAACCAGCAGATTGGTGGGTAGTGTCTGATTGCGGAGAGGTTCCACAGCTCGGACCGCCCGCGATCTGCTGAATGGGATTTGGCTCTATGAAAAGAATGTGTGTTGTACACAGCATAGATAATTAAAGGAACGCTCCACTCTGAGAGCCAGGGTCCCATGAAGGAGATCCTGGGGGTCCCAGTGGTTGAACCCACCTTGATCAGAAACTTATCCACTATCCTGTGTGGATAGTGTTCTTTTTTTTTTTTTTTTTTAACCAAACGAAGCATTTGTGCTAATAAGCTCCTCATGCCGATGGTTTTAATATGGGCCGCAATGGGATTTTTTGGGGGGACAGCACAGGATTCCTTTGTGGTGGGCTTCTATGAACACCATTTTTGTTAAAGACATATGCACACAGGATTTGTGGTTTGTAGAATCTTCTGTAGGTCTTTGGCTGTCACCCTTGGGCTCTTTGTCACATCTTTCAGGATAACTCATTGTGCTCTAGCACTGGTTTTAACAGGCTGTCGGCACCTTGGGAGAATAGAAACACTCCAGAGTTTTCTCCCATTTGCAGACAATGGGGAACATTTACCATATGCAGCACCTATGTAAAGCTTCACCCATTTTCAGTTTGCGCATGCCTCTTAGTAAATCCAGGAGCTTTGTGGTGCCTGTTGCACGTGGCATATAAAACTACACCAGCTCCAAGCAGGTGTAGACTTCTGTGACTTTTGGTGTTGCACATCAGTCCTAAAGCCAATGTGTCTTCATTCACACAAAGCATTTTGTTCAGTATTTTAGCCAACACCAGAGGTAAGTCTAAAGCATAGAAAAAAGTGCAAATCTTTCAATTGTACTTTTTCTTTGTGTCGGTTCCACTCATGGAATACTGACCAAAATACCGTGTGAACCCAGCCTGAACAAGGATTGGTTTACAGCCATCATCGGCAATGTCTTTGTAGACTTTTCTAGCATCATGCATCTCTAGAACATCTATAACATGATGTTTTCTGAAAAGCTGTTTGCAACAACACATTGCTGACACTGACCAATTGTCCTTGAAAAGAAAGATCTGTCAGTACCCAGGCTTTGTGTGCCTTTATATAATGGGCAGAACACATGCAGAACTAACAATCTAATCTCCTTAACTGAAACATTTTGCCAGAAGCCCTTACTGAAGTCATTAAACACAGAAGTTCACTTACTTTTCTCCATGTACTGTTGATGGTTACTGAAAGTGCACAATAAAATTTTAAATGTAAACTTTAGAAAATGCAGTTACGATAGATGTGAACGTACACTTTAAAAAGACAAATAATCCGTGCCTGTGAGCAGCTCTGAGCACCGGACAGGGAGGGGGGTTAGAAGTCCAACTCGCACATTTTTGTAAATATTTTACTATATCTTTTAATGCAACAACACTGAAGTAATTACCCTCTGCGACAATGTAAAGTAGCGAGTGCACAGTCTGTATAACAGTCTTTAATGTTGTGTCTCCTGAAAAATAACACAACACACAGCCATTAAATGGGTACTGCGGTGGAAAAAAAATTTTCATATCAACTGGCTCCAGAAAATTAAACAGATTTGTAAATTACTTCTATTAAAAAATCTTAACCCTTCCAGTACTTAGCTGCTGTATGCTACAGAGGAAGTTGTGTAGTTCTTTCCCGTCTGACCCCAGTGTTCTCTGCTGACACCTCTGTCCATGTCAGGAACTGTCCAGAGTAGGAGCAAATCCCCATAGCAAACCTCTCCTGCTCTGGACAGTTCCTGACGTGGACAGAGGTGTCAGCAGAGAGCACTGTGGTCAGACAGAAAATAACTACTCAACTTCCTGTGGAGCATACAGCAGCTAATAAGTACTGGAAGGAATAAAGAGAATTTATCACTTTTTTTTATTTATTTATGAATAAAATTATATAAAATTAGTTAAGTTAATGACACTCATTTTACTATTGCAAACCCGACATGGTTTGTGGAGTTGTGTGCCAGATTGCGCCAGAAATTCTGTCTGCGCCAGAATGTGCGCCAGAATTTGCACCAGAATTGAAAATACCCTGAGTAACTCTCCATTTTGCTAAGAAAATCCTAAAAAATAAAATAAAAAAAGGACATGGCCATAGGGAAAAGGGGGCGTGGTCACCGAAAAGAGGCATATTCACGACATTTTCACAAAAACCCAACATATTCACTAAGGTTTCCACAAAAAATGTGGTGGAATTGAGCTGAGGAAAACCCACACAGATCAGAGCATGTGTAAAAAAAAAAAAATAAATAAAGCAAAATGTAGGGAAAGTGGAAAATGTAGGGAAACCTTAGTGAATACTGTGGAAAATAAACTGTAGGGAATTAAAACCCACAAGGAAACCTACACAACACTCTTAGTAAATAAGGGCCAATATGTGTATGTAATGCAATTGTATTGTAGTTTACATTTTATTCAATTATATTGTTTTCACTGGGGGCTGCCATTACTTAGAGAATCTGTGATGACGTCACTTAATAACACCTTCACAGACGCTCTACGGCACTCACTGGCCATAGACCCCTAAAGACAAAGCCCGTCTCATAGAGGAACATTATCAGTGAAAATTCTGTGTTCTGCACATGTAAGTCATGCGCAGAACACAGCCCATGTTCGACACAAGATGCTGCCAGCGCCATGTAATAGAAGTCCCAAAGCAGCCGCTGTGTTGTCAGCTGCTTCCGGACCTATGTCACCCTCCCCAGCTGGCTCCTGTTGTTACCGGGTTGTCGCCAGCCAACAGCTGAAAGATGCGGGGAGCCGACAGTCCGGTGACCACCTATGGCCACCGTGCTCCTCTCCCCCACCCTAGGCCCCTGTTCCTCCGGATGCCTGTCGTTATCTATTAATGTCTGGCCAGCTGTGTAATAATAGCGACGCCCGCTGGTGACGAAACACTGTGCGCCGCTCTCATTACACCGGCCGGCCAGACAGTGACAACAGAGCAACAGTGGATTGTATGGCCCAGACTTGAGGGGAAAGGGGAGGAGTGGGGCACTACAACCCCCAGTATACCTTTTGCTGCAGTGGCATGCTGGGAGTTATAGTTTTGCAACAGCTGGAGACACTCTAGTTGGGAAACATTGGTGTGGAGGGAGAATACTATCTGGAAAAGTATTTCCCAACCAGGGTGTCTAAAGATGTTGCAAAACTAGATCTCCTAGCATGCCCAGACACCCTCTACTGTGGGGTGGGGGGGGGGGGGGGTGGGGGGGGGGGACTCTGCTGCCTATACCTACCGTGAGGTGGACCTCTGCTGCCGTTATCCTACCGTGGGAGGGGGACCTCTGCTGCCGTTATCCTACCGTGGGAGGGGGACCTCTGCTGCCGTTATCCTACCGTGGGAGGGGGACCTCTGCTGCCGTTATCCTACCGTGGGAGGGGGACCTCTGCTGCCGTTATCCTACCGTGGGAGGGGGACCTCTGCTGCCGTTATCCTACCGTGGGAGGGGGACCTCTGCTGCCGTTATCCTACCGTGGGAGGGGGACCTCTGCTGCCGTTATCCTACCGTGGGAGGGGGACCTCTGCTGCCGTTATCCTACCGTGGGAGGGGGACCTCTGCTGCCGTTATCCTACCGTGGGAGGGGGACCTCTGCTGCCGTTATCCTACCGTGGGAGGGGGACCTCTGCTGCCGTTATCCTACCGTGGGAGGGGGACCTCTGCTGCCGTTATCCTACCGTGGGAGGGGGACCTCTGCTGCCGTTATCCTACCGTGGGAGGGGGACCTCTGCTGCCGTTATCCTACCGTGGGAGGGGGACCTCTGCTGCCGTTATCCTACCGTGGGAGGGGGACCTCTGCTGCCGTTATCCTACCGTGGGAGGGGGACCTCTGCTGCCGTTATCCTACCGTGGGAGGGGGACCTCTGCTGCCGTTATCCTACCGTGGGAGGGGGACCTCTGCTGCCGTTATCCTACCGTGGGAGGGGGACCTCTGCTGCCGTTATCCTACCGTGGGAGGGGGACCTCTGCTGCCGTTATCCTACCGTGGGAGGGGGACCTCTGCTGCCGTTATCCTACCGTGGGAGGGGGACCTCTGCTGCCGTTATCCTACCGTGGGAGGGGGACCTCTGCTGCCGTTATCCTACCGTGGGAGGGGGACCTCTGCTGCCGTTATCCTACCGTGGGAGGGGGACCTCTGCTGCCGTTATCCTACCGTGGGAGGGGGGACCTCTGCTGCCGTTATCCTACCGTGGGAGGGGGACCTCTGCTGCCGTTATCCTACCGTGGGAGGGGGACCTCTGCTGCCGTTATCCTACCGTGGGAGGGGGACCTCTGCTGCCGTTATCCTACCGTGGGAGGGGGACCTCTGCTGCCGTTATCCTACCGTGGGAGGGGGACCCACTGCTGCCGTTATCCTACCGTGGGAGGGGGACCTCTGCTGCCGTTATCCTACCGTGGGAGGGGGAACTCTGCTGCCGTTATCCTACCGTGGGAGGGGGAACTCTGCTGCCGTTATCCTACCGTGGGAGGGGGAACTCTGCTGCCGTTATCCTACCGTGGGAGGGGGAACTCTGCTGCCGTTATCCTACCGTGGGAGGGGGGAACTCTGCTGCCGTTATCCTACCGTGGGTGGGGGAACTCTGCTGCCGTTATCCTACCGTGGGAGGGGGACCTCTGCTGCCGTTATCCTACCGTGGGAGGGGGACCTCTGCTGCCGTTATCCTACCGTGGGAGGGGGAACTCTGCTGCCGTTATCCTACCGTGGGAGGGGGAACTCTGCTGCCGTTATCCTACCGTGGGAGGGGGAACTCTGCTGCCGTTATCCTACCGTGGGAGGGGGAACTCTGCTGCCGTTATCCTACCGTGGGAGGGGGAACTCTGCTGCCGTTATCCTACCGTGGGAGGGGGAACTCTGCTGCCGTTATCCTACCGTGGGAGGGGGAACTCTGCTGCCGTTATCCTACCGTGGGAGGGGGAACTCTGCTGCCGTTATCCTACCGTGGGAGGGGGAACTCTGCTGCCGTTATCCTACCGTGGGAGGGGGAACTCTGCTGCCGTTATCCTACCGTGGGAGGGGGAACTCTGCTGCCGTTATCCTACCGTGGGAGGGGGAACTCTGCTGCCGTTATCCTACCGTGGGAGGGGGGAACTCTGCTGCCGTTATCCTACCGTGGGAGGGGGAACTCTGCTGCCGTTATCCTACCGTGGGAGGGGGAACTCTGCTGCAGTTATCCTACCGTGGGAGGGGGACCTCTGCTGCCGTTATCCTATCGTGGGAGGGGGAACTCTGCTGCCCATACCTACCGTGGGAGGGGGAACTCTGCTGCCCATACCTACCGTGGGAGGGGGAACTCTGCTGCCCATACCTACTGTGGGAGGGGGGAACTCTGCTGCCCATACCTACTGTGGGAGGGGGAACTCTGCTGCCCATACCTACTGTGGGAGGGGGGAACTCTGCTGCCCATACCTACTGTGGGAGGGGGAACTCTGCTGCCCATACCTACTATGGGGGGGTGGACTCTGCTGCCCATACCTACTGTGGGGGGGGGGGACTCTGCTGCCCATACCTACTGTACTGTGGGGGGGGGGGGAACTCTGCTGCCCATACCTACTGTGGGGGGGGGGGGACTCTGCTGCCCATACCTACTGTGGGGGGGGGGACTCTGCTGCCCATACCTACTGTGGGGGGGGGGACTCTGCTGCCCATACCTACTGTGGGGGGGGGGGACTCTGCTGCCCATACCTACTGTGGGGGGGGGGGGGACTCTGCTGCCCATACCTACTGTGGGGGGGGGGGACTCTGCTGCCCATACCTACTGGTGGGGGGGGGGGGGACTCTGCTGCATATACCTACCATGGGGGAACTCTGCTGCCTATACCTACTGTGGGGAACTCTGCTGCCTATACCTACCGTGGGAAACCAGGGTTGTTCCAGATGATGCAAAGCTACGACTCTCTAGGTATGCTGCGACTTGTAATCTTGCAACATCCTGGTTAGGAAAGACTGCTTCACAGTGTCTCCCCTGCCTACCAGTGTACCACACAGGATGTTACAAAACTACAACTCCCAGCATGCACAGATAGCATTTAGCTGTCTGGGCATGCTGGGACCTGTGGAGTGACACTGTGTGAAGCAGTGCTTCCCAACCAGGATGTTCCAAAACTAAAACTCCAAGCATGCCCAGACAGCTTTTAGCTGTCTGGGAGTTTTAGTTTAGAAACAGGGTGCCTCCAGCTGTTGCTAAACTATAACTCCCAAGGTGGGAGTTGTAGTTTAGGAACATCGAGACTCCAGCTGTTGCAAAACTGGAGGCTCACTCTTGAAAAATTACAACTGCCATCATTCCCAATAATGGGGGTATAGTTTAGCAACAGCTGGAGGCTCCTTGTTTGGAAACCCTGCTTTATGGGCATTCTGTACTAACCAATTTTCAGTGTTTTTTTTTTTCTTATTTCAGATCTGTGTATTCAGAGGACTACTTCAGATTCTGTGAACTACGACGATGACCAGCGTTTTTTGTTTACAAATAATAAAATGGTTAACGAGGGCTTGTGTGGGGGGGGGGGGGGGGAGTCGTTTTTGGAATAAAAGTTTTTAAAACTTTTTTTTTTTAATTCACTTTACAGGCTTAGTAATGGAAGCTGTCTTATAGAATGAATTCATCACTAAGCCAGGGCTTAGCATTAGCCACAAAAACAGCTAGCACTAAACCCCAATTACTACCCCAGTACCCACCACCACAGGGGTACCGGGAAGAGCCATACCAACATGCCCGGAGCATCAAAAATGGCGCTCCTGAGCCTAGGCGGTTACAGGCTGGCGTTATTTAGGCTGGGGAGGGCCAGTAACAATGGTCCTCGCCCACCCTGGTAATGTCAGGCTGTTGCTGCTTGGTTGGTATCTGGCTGAGAATAAAATTACGGGGAACCACACACTTTAAAAAAATATTTGATTATGCAAAAATCGTGTGGGTTTACCCTTATTTTCATTCTCGGTCAGATACCAACCAAGCAGCAACAGCCTGACGTTACCAGAGTGGGTGAGGACCATAGTTAATGGCCCTCCCCAGCCTAAACAACGGCAGCCTGTTATTGTCTAGGCCCAGGAACGCCATTTTTTGATGCTCTGGGCCTGTTGGTACCGGCTCTTCCTGGCACCCCTGTGGTGGTGGGTATGGGGGTAATAATTGGGGGATAGCGCTAGCTGTTTTGGGGGCTAATACTAAGCCCTGGCTAGGTAATGGACTCTACTAAGCCTGTCAAGTAAATTAAAAAAACACGCGTTTTCAAAATTTTTATTCTAAATACCACTCCTCCACAAGCCCTCGTTAACCATTTTATTATAATTTAACAAAATAAAATGCGGATCAATGAAGTAGTCCTCTGCATACACACAAAAAAAACTATTTTGTTAGTACATTTAGGGGGAAAAAGTTGTAAAAATATATTATATATATATATATATATATTTGAAAATTTTAAGCATAGCTGCGACTGCAGAAATGTAGGTAAGAGACTTCTGGCAGCGACAGCCAAAGCTCAAAAGACTTTTGGTAGTCTGTGCTACCACTCTTGAAATGAAAAAACTGCAAGACCCCCTACCCCCTTTCCTTTTGCATACAGGCACAAGAGGAAGGTACAGAGGGGTGAGGCCAGTTTTGCAGCAGGGTCCTTGCTTTCACCAGATTCCTTTATGTCAGCTCCCTCTGCTGGTATACGGTGGGAAATATGACAAGTCATTTAAAAAATTTTCATATTTTGTAAACAAGTAAACATTTTTTAATATATTTCCAAAAATATTTTAAAAATATATTTAACCTAAAAAACAAAAAACAAATTTCAAAACAACATTTGGTAACACATTCCCTTTAAGATTTTTTAATAGAAGTAATATACAAATCTGTTTCTGGCACCAGTTGATTTGGGGAAAAAAAAAATTTCACCGGAGTACCCCTTTAATGTCTAAACCTTGGCAACAGAAGGGAGTACACCCCCTAAGTGGAAATGTCCAAATTGGGCCCAATTAGCTATTTTCCCTCCCCGGTGTCATGTGACTCATAAGTGTTACAAGGTCTCAGGTGTGAATGGTGGGCAGGAGTCTTAAATTTGGTGTTTTCGCTTCTACGACCTCTAATACTGGCCATTGACAGTTCAACATGGCTCCTCATGGCAAAGTACTGTTTCATTGTTGTTCTGCATAATGATGGCCTAGGCCAGGGGTCGGCACACTCATGGCATACCGGGTGCTTTTGAGTCCCGGATCCCCAGGCAAACGAGCGCCGCATTAAGCTGTGTGCACACACAGCCAAAGCCTCCTCTCTGTGAGCCGCAGGACCTATGGCTTCACTGAGAGGGGACCAGTGAACTCTGCCCCCACGCAGTGCAGGTGCCGATGAAGTCACTCATCGGCGCCTGCACTGTAGCGGGAGAAGAAAACAGCTAGCTTGTGCTGCCGAGGAGATCCCTGCCTGCGATATAGGTGAGTAAAAGTTTTTTTTTTTTTTTTTTTTATCACCCTCATCAGGGGAGGTGCAGGTGATGGGAGGCACAATGAGTCATCAGATCAATTCCTGATAGGTGTTGTAGTTCTTGACAGTCATCTACAAAGAAATAAAGCTTTTATTTGTAGGGTAATGAATACAGCGAGCTGCCAGGAAGGATGTCCGAACATATAAACACCCCAGAAGATGAATGTGTGCAGAGTTTATAGGAGGCCCTGTGACTAGAATAGACAATGTGCTTGGTTTATAGAACTAAATACCTGGACAAATGTTAGAAGAAAGGGGCACAAGAGTGACAGCAAGGAAGGTATGAAAGAAGAGAGATGGGCAGGGAGGAAAGGAGTGACGGATGGAGGAAAAAAGATAAATGAAGGATGGAGGAAAGAATAAAGGAAAGGAGAAGAAAGTGGGGACGGAAAGGAAGAAGGAAGGATGGAAGCAGCTAGAAAGGTGGAAGAAGCGAAGAAAGGGCACAGAATGGATGTAAATGAAAGAATAGAGAAAGGGAGTGAGGATGTGAATGATGGAAGGAGAGATAATGGAAAGATGGAAGGAGGCTGTATGAAGAACAGGAGGAAAGAAAGGAAGAGGAAGGAGGTGAGAAGAGAGGGATAGATAAAGGAAAGGAAGTAGGGAGGTTGTGAATTAAAGAAATAAAGAGGCAAGGCGGGGGGTGAAACAAATAAGGGTTTTTCCGTTTTTGCATTTTCGTTTTTTCCTCCTTGCCT
This sequence comes from Hyla sarda, assembly GCF_029499605.1. NCBI lineage: Eukaryota > Metazoa > Chordata > Amphibia > Anura > Hylidae > Hyla > Hyla sarda. The sequence goes on from NC_079190.1 coordinate 69,480,568, forward strand.
TTAAAAAATCATAACTCTTTCAATTTTGCACCTAAAAATCCATATGATGGCTTATTTTTTGCGCCACCAATTCTACTTTGTAATTGTCAGTCATTTTGCCCAAAAATCTACAGCGAAATGGAAAAAAAAATCATTGAGAGACAAAATTGAAAAAAAAAATCAATTTTTTAACTTTTGGGGGCTTCTGTTTCTACATTTAAAATTGTCATCTTCTGGCCCCTATAACTTTTTTATTTTTCCGCATATGGGGCAGTATGAGGGCTCATTTTTTGTGCCGTGATCTGAAGTTTTTAGCGGTGAAGTTTTTGCATTGATAGGACTTATTGATCGCTTTTTATTCATTTTTTCATTATATAAAAAGTGACCAAAAATGCACTATTTTGGTCTTTGGAACTTTTTTGCGCGTACGCCATTGACCGTGCGGTTTAACTATATATTTTTATCATTCGGACATTTCCGCACGCGGCGATAGTATATATATTTTCATTTTTACTGTGTTTTTTTTATGGGAAAAGGGGGGTGATTCAAACTTTTAATAGGGAAGGGGTTAAATGATCTTTATTTACTTTTTTTTTTGCAGTGTTATAGCTCCCATAGGGACCTATAACACAGCACACACTGATCTTTTACATTGATCAATTGTTTCTCATAGGAAACCAGTGATCGATGATTCTGCCGCTTGACTGCTCATGCCTGGATCTCAGGCACTGAGCAGTCATTCGTCGATTGGACAGCGAGGAGGCAGGTAGGGGCCCTCCAGCTGTCCTGTAAGCTGTTCGGGATGCCGCGATTTCGCCGCGGCTATCCCGAACAGCTCCCTGAGCTAACCGGCATGCTTTCACTTTCGACGCGATGTTCAACTTTGAACGCCGCGTCTAAAGGGTTAACCGCGATCAATGCCGCATGCTATTAGCCACGGGTCCCAGCCATTGTTAGAGGCCGGGCCCGACCCGCTATGATGCGGGGCAACGCCATGGCCCTGCGTTATAGATCCGGAGCGGACTCATGACGTATCGGTACGTCATGGGTCCTTAAGGGGTTTTAAGAGAATCGGGATAAGATAAGATAGGAATTATGAAGGGAAGTGGGAGGAAAGAAGAAAGGAAGTAGAATGGGAGAGAGAGAGGTGGGGAAGGGGGTGCAGGTGAAAGGGGGGGGGGAGCAGGTGACAGGGAGGGGAGTGATGATTTGGATGCGAAGGAGCACTACCTACTTCACTACCAGGCTACCTACACAATTACCTGCCTGGCTACTTCCCTACCTGGCTACCTACCTTATTAATTTTCTGGCTACATACCCACCTACTTCTCTACCCAGTTACCTACCTACATACATACATAGCTACCCATTTACCTACCTTGCTACCTATCTATGAACTTATCTCCATATCTACTAACCTACCTGCATAGCTACCTATCTACCTATATCCAAGGAAAATCATAGCTCACCAAAGTATAAAGTGCAGAATTCAGTGCAGTTTCTTCCATTTCAAACAGTGTTACAGAGCAGGCTACATTTCATCGCCTCTCATGCTTGACAAAGGCGAAGACAGGTCGCTGAAATGTAGCCTGCTCTGTAACACTGTTTGGAATGGAATAAACTCCACCGAATTCTGCACTTCATACTTGAGGTGTGGAGAGTACTGGAAAAATGCAGAAACTAAGATGTTTGTCCTGCAGATGCTGCAGTGATAGGTTTTGGCTGGAAGAAGTCGTCATGGTGGTCTGAGTCAGAAAGAGAACACAATGAAAGAGGACGAAGTCGACTGTAAAAGACGTGAATTGTGAGTCAGTTAATGTAACTGTATGTATATTACTGCGCAACATGATTGGGGTCTGATCCTGGGGTCTATATTAGGAAAGGGGGGGTCTGTATTATGGTGGGGACTGATTCTGGGGACTGTTTTATGGTGGGTGGTGATTCTGAGGTCTGTATTATGGTGGGTGGTGATTATGGGGTCTGTATTATGGTGGAGTCTGAATCTGTGGTTTCAATTATACAGGTCTGAGTTAAAATGGTTGTTCTCACTGTAAGGTCCTTACAGCGAGAACAATATTATAGGGTCAATTCTGAAAAAACCCACCCTGTGACAAGCCACACCCCACAAACCCCACCCACAGGAAGCCACACCCACATCTCCGGCACACCAAGCGAATTCCCCAAAAATTTGGGCACAGCACTACCAAAAGGATGCCTACCCCTGGCCTAGGCTATATGAAGGCTGCCAAGACCCTGGAACTGAGCTGCAGTATGGTGGGCAAGATCATAAAGAGGTTTCACATAACAGGTTCTACTGAGAACAGGCCTCTCCATGGTCGATCAAAGAAGTTGAGGGCACGCGCTCAGCATCATATTCAGGTTTTCTTTAGAAAATAGACGTATTAGTGCTGCTATTACTGCGGCAGAGGTTAGAGGACATTTGCAGCATTCATCAACCCTTTGTATAATGTTATAAAAACTGAAGTTATATAACTCTGTAATATGGTTGCATTACCATTCTGGCCCCGTTTTGCAGGTAGGGCTGGGCGGTATGACCAAATTTGTGTATCACAGTATTTTTTTTAACTTACGGCGGTGTCACGATCACATCCTATCGGTCCAGCTAAGTCGCTGGAGAGAGTGTGATGGTGCAAGGGTTAAAGCCGCCAGACCTCTGGGTATCCACTACAAGTCCTAGCAAGTCACCAAATTAACCCTTAGATAAACGTGTTTTACCAGAGCTTCCTTCAGAAAGGTGAGCTCATATATTTAGAGATCAAAGACCAGAGCTGATTAATTAAACATTTAATCTGATAAAATCACAGTGCTGTGCATAAAAATACAGAAACAAATGACATACAGTTACAAAAATGTATAAAAGTTTTGCAAGGCAAGTTCAGAAAACAAAAGATGAAGTTCTTACAGCATGATGATATAGCAGTCAATGAGAGAGCTGTTCTTAGGATGGTCTTGTCAGCTTGTGGCCCAGCTTTTAACAACCACCTTTTAGTCTAGCATTGTTTAATATTATATATCTGCCTTTTTGGAAGGGAGACTCCATTCCCCCTCCCCTCTGATCCCACCAGGAGGTATTCTCTCTTCCTGGCCCCTTATCTGTTTGATTATATGATGGGACAAGAGTGCATGACTTCAAAAGGAGATGTAAACAAACAGCCAGACCCCCCAATAAAATGCAATACACAAAACACAGTCTGAATGACCTCTCACCCATGTCTTGGATAATACATCACACAGTTACAATTATAATACACATACAGGATTTTAATAATCAGGCCTTGTGCCTGACACCTCCCCCTTAAGATGGGGACAGGGAGATCTTGCCTGCCAGGCTGATAGATCTGTCTCCATTAACCGTCTATTTCTTTTCTTGACACCACAGGCCCTGCATTCCCAGGCAAAGATGGCACTGAAGGGGCATAGTACCTGATTAAACTGCCTCCTCCTTTCATCTGAGAGCTGTGGATTGATCTCCACATCCTGAAGGGATCCCTGGCTCTTAGCTTCCTCCACTAGGTCTAGTAGGGGATCACTACCCAGCCCTTCCTCTGGTGCACTACATACACTGAGTACCACCTTCTCAGGGTCATAGTATGCCATATTAATGTGGTACTGTCTCTGCCTCTGACCTTTCTCATCAAGGGCAACTACATATGTGGTGGGTTCTAGGCGCTGCAGAATGGGGAAGGGACCCTCCCAGGCAGCCTGCAACTTATTCTGCCTGATGGGGTTCAGAACCATTACCTTCTGTCCCACTTCATAGACCCGGTCCCTTGCATTGTGATCATACCAGTACTTCTGCCTGGACTGTGCTACTGTGAGGTTGTCATGTGCCAGCCCAGTCAATGCCTGCATCCTGTCCCTGAATCTCAGAGCATACTCCACCACAGAAGTCTCAGGGGCATGTAGCCCCCCTTCCCATTCTTTCCTAACTAAATCTCGGGGCCCCCGCACTTTGTGACCATATAATAACGCAAAGGGGCGAGAAATCTGTAGGCTCTTGGGGTACCTCCCTGTAAGCAAATAACAGATGGGGTAAATACTTTTCCCAGTCTCTGCCCTCTGATTCTACAAATGTTTTTAGCATTTGTTTCAAGGTGCCATTGTTACCGGACACTCTGTCCAACCTATGTAGAGGGTTGTGATCAGTTATGACAGTAAAATCCCTGCCATACAGGTATGGCTGTTATTTTTGCAAAGCCCAGACCACAGCTAGATATTCCTTCTCTATGACCGCATAGGCCACTCCCAAATGTCCTGCCAGGGGGGTCTCATGGGCCAACCTCAGCAGCTCTTTCCTGTACTGCCTATCTCTCTCCTGGGCCCCTAGCATGTCTTTGGAAAGGGACTCTCAGTACAAGATATAATTTTCCCAATATACCCGATGCCCATCTGTGTCAACATCTGTATGCTCAGCACGTTGTCTCAGCCCTTCAAGGGAAGGGTCACTGAGATTCCCGGAAATGCTCATTTCCCTCCCCCCATCTTGTGGTATCAGGGAGCACATTTCCCCCAGGTGAACTAGCATCTCCACCTTCCTCTGCTGGGGCTTAGAAGTCACACAGCTTGCCCCTTGCATCACCATCCTCCCTTCCTTTTAAAGCTTCAGGCCTGGCATGCTGCTGACGCGTTACCACTGCCACCATTGGTATGCTTCCCTGGGGTTTACCTTCCTCCACCTCAGTTCCAGACATAATACCGGCATCATACACAGGGCTATCACTCCTTCCCTCCTCCTTCTTGGGGTCACAGGATTGGGACATATCACTCACTGCTGGTCCCTCATCCTTACATGTCACCAGGGGCACACCAACCCCTCCCCCTAGCCCATCTCCACTAGGTTTTGGCATTGGCAATGCTTTGCCACCACATTTTACAATACACCCCATTCCACTTTTCGAAAAAATTACTGGTTCAGTCACAGGTAAACAATTATCAATCCCCTGCACTCCCTCCTAGTTACCACATTTCGCAGTGTCTCCCAAAGTCTCGCATAGTACCTCAGAATGAACAGGGCTCTCTCCTAGTCCATCCGGTGTGCAGGTAGTGTCCTCTGGAGCATAATGACAGAGCATCCGACCCAAATCATTCCCCAGCAGAACATTAACAGGGATGTCCTCAGAGACCCCCACCTCCTGCAAACCTTTGCCTGTACCCCAATGCAGGTATACTCGAGCCATGGGCACAGCAGGTCGCACACCTCCAATTCCTTTTAAAGCCATGGTTCTTCCAGGGATGATGTCCTCTGTATCCACCACTTCAGGCCGCACCAAGGTAAAGGAGGCTCCAGAATCTCACAAACCCACTGTCACCTGGTCACCCACAGTTACACTCTGTAGGTTATCCGCTCTGGTGGAGAATTATTTCTGTTCGGGCAAGTGGCACTCAGGTGCCCAATATTGTTGCATCTGTAACATCGGCGGGTGTCCCCCCGACCCAATGTGGCTCCTGGTGCTTTTGGGAATGATGGCAAGAATTTCCTGGCTGACCTGGTGGTGCTCTGTGGGTGTGTGGCTCCCCTCCAGGTACTTTCTCCAGCTTGTGCAGATCCACGCTTTGCTGCTGGCGCCCGGTTGTTGGCAAAGTCATCTCTTAGTTCTGCTGCTTCCATGGCTGTCTTGGGCTTGCGGTCCAAAATCCACTCTCTGGCTTCAAAGCTCCGTGTTTGGAGAAACTGATCCAGGACCATCAAGTCCTCCAGGGCCTCATAGGTAGTGACTTGTAGGCCCCCAGTCCATTGCCTGAATGCAGTCCTTAGCTGACCTGCATGTTCAGTGCAGCTTTCTGTGGCGCTTTGTTGCACAGTCCTAAATCTTTTCCGATAAGTCTCTGGAGTCAGATTAAAACTTTTTAGCAGGGCAGATTTTATTGCCTCATAGTCCTGGTCACTCTCAGAGGAAAGAGACGTAAACACTTCCAGAGCTTTCCCTCGCAACTGTGGGGTTAGATATCGTCCCCACTGTTCCTTAGGTAGATGGAACTGCTGGCAAACCTTTTCAAATCCCCTCAGGAACACATCCAGATCACCATCTTTCTCCAACATGGGGAAATGTTCCAGGCGAGGTTTGTGGTCTCCTTGATCCTGCACATCACTGCGTGCCGATGAAGCATCCCCTCTCAGCCTCAGAACCTCCAGTTCATGCCTTCGCTGGGCCTCTTTCTGCCGCCTCTCTCTTTGCAGCTTGTATCTGTGCCTCTCTCTCTGTGGCTCGTGCCTGGGCCTCTCTCTCTGCCGCTCATTCCTCTCTCTCTGCAGTTTGGTACTGGAGAAGCAGTTGGAGTTTCATATTGGCATCCACATTCCCAAGGTGTTGTAAGGCAATCCGCATATAAGAGTCCAAGGCCTCATGTGGAGTACTGTCCTGATGGGGAGTAATGTTGTATTCCCCAGGAGATATCAGTCCTTGGATGGCAGTTCCAGCTGTAGGACTTTGTTTAATGTCACTCAGCTCTTCTGCACGGGCATCATACTCCACAAGATCAGCAATAAGTTGTTCCTTGTTATTTCCTACAGTAGGGATGTCCTTTTCTTGGCACATTAGCTCCAGTGCAGGCTTGAACTGCTTGCGATATGCCTTCATATTTCCAAGATGAGACAGAGGAGGTAAAACAGGAGATGGGGAAGACAGAACTGTCTTGCATTCTTTTTGTATGTCTTTTAAACCAGCACTTAGCTCTGTCTTTGGAATTTACACACAAGAAGATGTATGCAATTTCTTTTTTAGTGCTAAGATTTCCTTACAGGTAAAATCCAGCAAGCACTAAAAATCTCTAAATATATCCCGACGCTGCCACCAGTTGTCACAATCACACCCTATCGGTCCAGCTAAGACGCTAGAGAGAGTGTGATGGTGCAAGGGTTAAAGCCGCCAGACCTCTGGGTACCCACTACAAGTCCCAGCAAGTCACCAAATTAACCCTTAGATAAACATGTTTTACCAGAGCTGCCTTTAGAAAGGTGAGCTCATATATTTAGAGATCAAAGACCAGAGCTGATTAATTAAACATTTAATCTGATAAAAGGTATCACAGTGCTGACTATATAAAAATACAGAAACAAATGACATACAGTTAGAAAAATGTATAAAAGAACCCTGCACTCCCCCTGCCATGCGTCGCTTCGGCCCCCTCCTCCCACCTTATACCTATGCATACATTATGGGCGTTGCAGGGCCACAGCCGACCAGTAGATTTCTCCTCTGTCTTGCTGTCGGTGCACCCAACCCTACGCAGACATGCGTAAATGACGGGCTGGCTGCGCAATTTACATACTACGTCCCGTCAGGCTACATCCCATCAGGGCCCCCCAGCTTACAGGAAGCAGGTTCAGGGAATCGGTAAGCATCTGTGGGGCATCTTCAAATGGAAGGTGGGGAGCACAAGGTCTCTAACATCGACCAGCTCTGTGATGTCTTCCTAGAGGAGTGGAAGAGGACTCCAGTGGCAATCTGTGAAGATCTAGTGAACTCCATGCTCCGAGGCCTAAATGGGTACTCTGGAGGAAAACAATTATTATTATTTTTTTTCAAATCAACTGGTGACAAAGTTAAACAGATTTGTAAATTATTTCTATTTAAAAATCTTAATCCTTCCAGTGCTTATCAGCTGCTGTATGCTCCACAGGAAGTTGTATAGTTTTTTTCAGTCTGAGCACAGTGCTCTCTGCTGACACCTCTGTACTTGTCAGGAACTGTCCAGAGTACAAAGGAGTCAGAGAGAGCACTGTGGTCAGACTAAAAAGAACTACACAACTTCCTCTGGAGCATACAGCAGCTGATAAGTACAGGAAGGATTACGATTTAGAAATAGAAGTAATTTTACGAATCTGTTTAACTTTTTGACGTGATGGATTTAAAAAAAAATAGTTTTCCATCAGAGTACCCCTTTAAGGCAGTGCTGGCAAATAATGGTTGCCACTAGAGATGAGCGAACTTACAGTAAATTCGATTCGTCACGAACTTCTCGGCTCGGCAGTTGATGACTTATCCTGCATAAATTAGTTCAGCTTTCAGGTGCTCCGGTGGGCTGGAAAAGGTGGATACAGTCCTAGGAAAGAGTCTCCTAGGACTGTATCCACCTTTTCCAGCCCACGGGAGCACCTGAAAGCTGAACTAATTTATGCAGGATAAGCCATCAACTGCCGAGCCGAGAAGTTTGTGACAAATCGAATTTACTGTAAGTTCGCTCATCTCTAGTTGCCACGTGAAATATTGACTTGTTGGGCCCAATTTAGACATTTTCACTTAGGGTTGTACTCAGTTTTGTTGCCAAGGTTTAGACATTAATGGCTGTGTGTTGAGTTATTTTGAGGGGACACAACATTAGAAACTGTTAGGCTGGGTTCCCATTACGTTTCCCCCATACGGGAGCCCATACGGGAGCCCATACGGCAGGGGAGAGCTAAAAACTTGCGCTCCCGTATGCCTTTCTATGCGCTCCCGTATGTAAGTTATTTCAATGAGCCGACCGCAGTGAAACGTTCAGTCCGGTCGGCTCATTTTTGCGCTGTATGCGCTTTTACAACCGGACCTAAAACTGTGGTTGACCACGATTTTAGCTGCGTGGAAAAAGCGCATACGGGGCAAAAATGAGCCGACCGGACCGAACGTTTCACTGCGGTCGGCTCATTGAAATAACTTACATACGGGAGCGCATAGAAAGGCATACGGGATCGCAAGCTTTTAGCTCCCCCCTGCCGTGTGTGCTCCCGTATGGGGGGAAACGTAACGGGAACCCAGTCTTATACAGGCTGTGTACTCACTACTATACATTGTAGCAGAGGGTCATTTCTTCAGTGTTGTCAAATGAAAAGATATAGGGGAAGATTTATCAAAATCTGTCCGGAGGAAAAGTTGCTGAGTTGCCCATAGCAACCAATCAGATCGCTCCTTTCATTTTTTCAGAGGCCTTTTCAAAAATGAAAGAAGCGATCTGATTGGTTGCTATGGGCAACTGGTCAACTTTTCCTCTAGACAGGTTTTGATAAATCTTCTCCATAATACTTACATGAAATGAGGGGTGGACTCACTTATGGGGGACATCTTACTCGTTTGGATGACTTTCTTCTGCCACCATCTGGAACATTCTGCTGGCGCTTTCTATGTTGTCTGTATTCTCTTGACTTTGTTGTTTTGCCTTTTTCTTCTTCATCGCCTGGAACTTCTTCTTTGAGCTCACTTCAACTTTCATGCCACTAAGCAATCCACTTAAGACATCGTGCTTTGGTGGCTCGTTCTTAGGCGGCAGTGATGTCTTGTTCTCAGCCTCAGCAGACGTCTTCTCTGTGCCATCATTATCAGAGGGGGATTTCTCAGAGCAGAGGACACTGCCTACAGAGAGGCGCCTACAGACCAGATCAGCAAGTCTATAGGAAGACAAATATCTGAATGACCTCACAGCAACATCACATGCAGGATGCTAATTTATTACACATAAAATTAGAATGCATTAAAAAGGATTAACGTGCAGATAAGGGGTAATGTGCCAATCTAAGGGAGCCCAACTACTGGGACCCCCACCGATCCCAGTGATTGGCAACATTTGAAAAGCCTATGAAGTATTAAAGGGGTATTCCAAGAAAAAAATGTTTTATTTTTTATATCAACTGGCTCCAGAAAGTTAAACAGATTTCTAAATTACTTATATCCAAAAATATTAATCCTTCCAATAATTATCAGCTACTGAAGTTGAGCTTTTCTTTTCTGTCTGACAATAGTGCTCTCTGTTGGGATCTCTGCTTGTCTCGGTAGGTTTGCTATGGGGATTTGCTTCTACTCTAGACAGTTCCCGAGACACGTGTCATCAGAGAGCACTTAGCCAGAAAAGAACAACTTAACTTCATCAGCTCATAAGTACTGAAAGGATTATGATTTTTTAATAGAAGTAATTTACAAATATGTTTAACTTTCTGGAGCTAGTTATATATTAAAAAAAAAAAAGTTTTTTCCTGGAACATCCCTTTAAGAGAGCAGTGGCTGCATTTGCGTTGCCCACTCTGTTCATTGGGGGCTGCATCTTTACTACATTGTGGGGATCTTCAGGAGCCCCGAAGTTGGACCCCCACCGATCTAAATCCTACCTGTTGAACCCCCACTTCTATCCTCTGGACAGACCGGGGGCTGCATGTACACTACACCGTGCACTGACCGGGGACTGCATGTACACTACACCGTGCACTGACCGGGGACTACACGTACACTACACCGTGCACTGACCGGGGACTACATGTACACTACACCGTGCACTGACCGGGGACTACATGTACACTACACCGTGCACTGACCGGGGACTACACGTACACTACACCGTGCACTGACCGGGGACTACACGTACACTACACCGTGCACTGACCGGGGACTACATGTACACTACACCGTGCACTGACCGGGGACTACATGTACACTACACCGTGCACTGACCGGGGACTACATGTACACTACACCGTGCACTGACCGGGGACTACATGTACACTACACCGTGCACTGACCGGGGGCTGCATGTACACTACACCGTGCACTGACCGGGGACTGCATGTACACTACACCGTGCACTGACCGGGGACTGCATGTACACTACACCGTGCACTGCATGTACACTACACCGTGCACTGACCGGGGACCTGCATGTACACTACACCGTGCACTGACCGGGGACTGCATGTACACTACACCGTGCACTGACCGGGGACTGCATGTACACTACACCGTGCACTGACCGGGGACTGCATGTACACTACACCGTGCACTGACCGGGGGCTGCATGTACACTACACCGTGCACTGACCGGGGGCTGCATGTACACTACACCATGCACTGACCGGGGACTACATGTACACTACACCGTGCACTGACCGGGGGCTGCATGTACACTACACCGTGCACTGACCGGGGGCTGCATGTACACTACACCGTGCACTGACCGGGGGCTGCATGTACACTACACCGTGCACTGACCGGGGACTACATGTACACTACACTGTGCACTGACCGGGGACTACATGTACACTACACTGTGCACTGACCGGGGGCTGCATGTACACTACACCGTGCACTGACCGGGGGCTGCATGTACACTACACCGTGCACTGACCGGGGACTACATGTACACTACACCGTGCACTGACCGGGGACTACATGTACACTACACCGTACACTGACCGGGGACTACATGTACACTACACCGTACACTGACCGGGGACTACATGTACACTACACTGTGCACTGACCGGGGGCTGCGTGTACACTACACCGTGCACTGACCGGGGGCTGCATGTACACTACACCGTGCACTGACCGGGGGCTGCATGTACACTACACCGTGCACTGACCGGGGACTGCAGGTACACTACACCGTGCACTGACCGGGGACTACATGTACACTACACCGTGCACTGACCGGGGGCTGCATGTACACTACACCGTGCACTCACCGGGGACTACATGTACGCTACACCGTGCACTACACCGTGCACTGACCAGGGGCTGCATGTACACTACACCGTACACTGATCGGGGGCTGCATGTACACTACACCGTGCACTGACCGGGGACTGCAGGTACACTACACCGTGCACTGACCGGGGACTACATGTACACTACACCGTGCACTGACCGGGGGCTGCATGTACACTACACCGTGCACTCACCGGGGACTACATGTACGCTACACCGTGCACTGACCAGGGGCTGCATGTACACTACACCGTGCACTGACCGGGGACTGCAGGTACACTACACCGTGCACTGACCGGGGACTACATGTACACTACACCGTGCACTGACCAGGGGCTGCATGTACACTACACCGTACACTGATCGGGGGCTGCATGTACACTACACCGTGCACTGACCGGGGGCTGCATGTACACTACACTGTGCACTGACCGGGGTCCAGCAAACAATGCTGCCCCCTCACCAGCAACATAATTTATAGCAATGAGAGGGAATTGCTTAAAATAAATCCCTTTGAATTGTGTGGAAGAGCCCATGAAGAACTTATAATGGGGGTTCAGAGTAAAAAAAAATAAAGTGCTCGGAAACAATTGCCTGTAACACATGAGGGACCCAGCAGAGGCAGCCGGTGCTGACCCCAGTGGCGCCCCCTCCGGTGTCGAGGTTATAGCAGGACACCTACCTGTTCCCGGTCAGCCGCAGGCCGGAGGTGCCGCATCCGTACACTGACAGCACAGCCCGGCGATACATGTCTGAACAGCGTGACCGTGACCTGGGGGAAGCACAAAGCAAGGGCACAGGCGGGTCCAGCGCTATCACCGCTCCGGCTAGAAACAGGGGCAGTGTGGAAGCGTTCCTAGTGTAAACGTCGTGCATAGTGACGACCAAGATCAAGGGTTGAAATAACTAAGAATTAACTGTGAATATTGAAATAGTCACAATGATTCTCTATGATAGTTTAATATTACCCCAGTCATCTCCAACCTGTGTCTCTCCAGCTGTAGCAAAACTACATCTCCCAGAATGCCCTGTCAGGGCATGCTGGGAGATGTAGTTTTGCAACAGCTGGAGAGACACAGGTTGGAAATCTCTGCTGAAGACCCAGCAGATCTAAAGAGAATGCCTTGAAGACTCCCCCTGAGCTGTATACACACACACACACACACACACATATATATATATATATATATATATATATATATATATATATACATACATACATACACACACACTAACTGGTCACTTTATTACGCACACCTTGTGAACACAAATAGTCAGCCAATTACATGGCAGCAACTCAATGCCTTTAGGCATGTAGACATGGTCAACACAACTTGCTGGAGTTCAAAAAGAGCATCAGAATGGAAAATGAAGGGGATTTTGGTAACTTTGAGCGTGGCATGGTTGTTGGTGCCAGATGGGCTGGTCTGGTTATTTCACAAACTGCTGATCTACTGGGATTTTCACACACACAACCATCTCTAGGGTTTACAGAGAATGGAGTGAAAAAGAGAAAATATCAAGTGAGTGGCAGTTGTGTAGACCAGTGTTTCCCAACCCAGTCCTCATGCACACCAACAGTCCAGGATTTTAATTTTTCCCTGTTCTATTCCAATGGAGTAACTGAAAAAACCCGGAATGTTGGTGTGCCTTGAGGACTGGGTTGGGAAACACTGGTTTAGACGATAATGTCTTGTTGATGTCAGAGGAGAATGGGCAGACTGTTTCGAGATGGCAGAAGGGCAACAGTAACTCACACAACTACTTGTTACAACCAAGGTATGCAGAATCCCATCTCTGAACACACAACAGGTCCAACCTTGAAGCAGATGGGCTACAGCAGCAGAAGACCACACTGGGTGCCACTACTGTCAACTAAAAACAGGAAACAGAAGCACAATTCACACAGGCTGACCAAAACAGGACACTGGACGTTCCCTGGTCTGATGAGTCTCGATTCCTGCTGGGAGATATTCAAATGTCAGAATTTGGCATAAATTGGGGCATTGTCTTGACACGATGATGATGTCATAATTGAGCATTGTGATGCCATAATGCAAAACTGTAATTTCACATTTGGATGTCACACTCGGGAGTTGTGATGTCTCAATGGGGCATTGTGATGTCGCAATGGGGCCTTGTGATGTCACAATTAGGCATTGTGATGTCATAATCAGGCATTATTATGTAACAATCTTTAATTTTAATGTCACAAGGGGAGATTGTGATCTCATAATCAGGCATAATGATGTCACAATGGGGCATTGTGATGCCACAATTGAGCAATGTGATGTCCCAGTAGGGCCTTGTGATATCATAATCGGGCCATATGATGTCACATATGGTGCATTGTGATCTTACAATGGGGCAATATGATGTCTTAATCAGGCATTATGATGTTACAGTCGGGCTTTATTAAATCACAATATGAAATTCTGATGTCACAATAGGGCATTTTGATGTCAAAATCGGGCATTATTATATCACAATGGGGTATTGTGATGTCATAATGAGGCAGTGCAATGTCACAATTTGAAATTGTGATGTCACAATCTGAAGTTGTGATGTCACAATAGGGCATTATACGTTGTCACAATGGTTTTCTTGGCTTGAAAGGTAAGGATTCTAGGGATGAGTAAACACTACCCATATAACCATAGAGTGACTATTTAGGTCCTCACACTATATCTGTGTGAAAAGAGAATGCATGGTGGGCTACAAGCTAGAATAGCCTTAAGTCTACAAAGAATATGGCCGGGAAGATAACCAAAGACTCCCTTGAACCAAATAAACAACCAGTTCTCCTGCTCCAGCTTTGGTTTTAGCAACAGGTTAGTATGAATTAGTCACTTAGAGTTGGTTGGTGTTGGGGGTCCTCTAGACCCCAAGGTAGTTGAAGCCCAGGGCATCTGTCCCTTCAGCACCCCTCATAATCTGGCCTTAAGTACTTAATACCATTTTAACAGAGTTTGTAACACTAAAACATTTTCTAGTGTGTTTATTATTAATGTCTTCATATTTTTTTTTAGATGTTTTCCCTTGAGCCTTATAAAAAGTGATGGTATAAGCATGTCAATAATTACAAGACTATGTTATGCTCCTTAGCAGCTTATGAGTAATAGTTCAAAATTATTCATTACTTTACATCCATAGCTGCTTCTAAATATATCTTTACCTTACAAAGGAAAACTATCATTAAAGGAGCACTGCAGTCTTAGGCTGGAATTCCACTAGTTGTTTTGGGGGGGGAAACGGCAAGAAAAATGCAAATTCTGCCACATGGCCTTTTTTTCGGCCAAAAAACGCTGCGGACAGATGTTAGCTGTAAATCAATGAGAAATCACTAAGAGGGGCATTTACTAAGGGGTTTAGTCATTTTTTTCTGACTATTTTTGGCGCAAAATTGTCGCAATTGCGCCTACCCTATAAATTGTGCGACTTTCTCTAGCAAGAGCTAGAAAGTTAAAAAAAAATATTTCCCGCTTAATTTACGCAAGTTTTCAGTTTTTACTTGCAGTGGTCAGGAATTTATTAACTGAGACAGTCGCAGTTGCGCAATAAACTGTCGCAACGGCCATAAAAATTGACTAAATTTACTCCAGCTCCAACATGGAGCAGGAAAAGCTACTGCCGCCCGGGCTCCGACATACTTTCTCCCCGCTACCCTCACTGCGCTACCGGGACACTGCAGTGATTTACATCCCCCCCTCTCACCTGCCAGCGCCACACAACTCCCATCTGTCTGCTGTTGCAAGACTACAAGTCCCAGCATGGCCTTACAGTGAGGACACGCTGGGAGTTGTAGTCTTGTAGCAGCGGGAGCTGAGCGGCGCGGGCGGGAGACAAGGGGGGGGGGGTAGCGGGGAGGCCGTATGAGGAGCCTGGCCGGGAGACAAGGGGGGGGGGGGGGTTGTGTATCGGGGAGGCCGTATGAGGAGCCCGGGCGGCTGCACTGTAATCTCAGCCCGGGCTCCTGCCCTGAGAGCCAAAGGCTTTGGCTGTCCAGACATGCTGGGAGTTGTAGTTTTGCAACATCTGGAGGCACCCTGGTTGGGAAACACTGGCCAAAAACAGTGTTTCCCAACCAGGGTGCCTCCAGATGTTGCTAGACTACAACTCCCAGCATGCCTAGACAGCCTTTGGCTGTCCAGGCATGCTGGGAGTTGTAGTTTTGCAACATCTGGAGGCACCCTGGTTGGGAAACACTGGCCTAAAACAGTGTTTCCCAACCAGGGTGCCTCCAGATGTTGCAAAACTATAAGTCCCAGGTTGGGAAACACTGTGCCCGGCCTCCGCCCCACCTTACTGTAAGGGCATGCTGGGAGTTGTAGTCCTGCAGCTGGGGGCAGGGGACAAGCTTGTCACTTGCCCACACATCTCCTGCACCACACAACTACAACTCCCAGCATGTCCTTACTGTACGGGCATGCTGGCAGTTGTAGTCGTGCAGGGCGGGAGATGTGTGAGCAGGTGATAATAAATGTACTAACCTATTTTTTTTTTTTCTTCTCATTTCAGATCCGTGTATCCTGTGGACTCCTTCGGATTCGGTGGACTACTTCGATGACCAGCGTTTTTCTTTGTTTGATTTTAATAAAATGGTTAACGAGGGCTTGTGGGGGAGTGTTTTTTGTAATAAAAATTTTGTAAAATCTGTTGTGTTTTTTCCTTACTTTACTAGACAGGCTTAGTAGTGGAAGCTGTCTTATAGACGGAGTCCATTACTAACCTGGGCTTAGCGTTAGCCACAAAAACAGCTAGCGCTTACCCCCTATTATTACCCCAGTACCCAACGCCACAGGGGTGCGGGGAAGAGCCGGTACCAACAGGCCTGGAGCGTCAAAAATGGCGCTCCTGGGCCTAGGCGGTAACAGGCTGGCGTTATTTAGGCTGGGGAGGGCCAGTAACAATGGTCCTCTCCCACCCTGGTAACGTCAGGCTGTTACTGTTTGGTTGGTATTTGGTTGAGAATGAAAATAGGGGGGACCCTATGCGTTTTTTTAAAAAATAAATAATTAAATATATTAAAAAAAACGCATAGGGTCCCCCTATTTTTATTCTCAGCCAAATACCAACCAAACAGTAACAGCCTGACGTTACCAGGGTGGGCGAGGACCATTGTTACTGGCCCTCCCCAACCTAAATAACGCCAGCCTGTTACCGCCTAGGCCCAGGAGCGCCACCGCGTCCACCGAATCTGAAGGAGTCCACAGGATACACAGATCTGTAGAAGAAGTAACCAAAAAAAAAAAAGTGTAAGTACATTTAGGGAGAAAAAAACTGTGTTAAAAAAAAAATGTAATAAACACACACACACACACTAAACGCCGTTTACCACTTCTGAGCCATGACTACAATTTACAGTGATCCCTCAACTTACAATGGCCTCAACATACAATAGGTTCAACATACAATGGTCTTTTCTGGACCATCGTAAGTTGAAACCAGACTCAACATACAATGTACAGACAGTCCAGATCTGTGAAACGTGTCAATGGCTGGAAGAACCAACCAATCAAAATGGGCATTCACTGGTAAAACCCCTGTATTACTGAAGTGTATGCACTGACTGGTGTCTGGTATTACATGTTCTGTACACTTTACCTGTATCAGGGTTAGCTGCTCTTTTGGACACCAGGTGAGGGCGACTCCATTACTTGTTTGGGACATTGCCTGTACTGTACAGGACCCCTGAAGACGCTCCTGTCCTCTACATAGACCAGTGTTTCCCAAGCAGGGTGGCCCCATCTTTTGCAAAACTACAACTCCCAGCATGCCCGGACAGCCTTTGGCTGTCCAGGCATGCTGGGAGTTATAGTTTTGCAACAGCTGGAGGCTCCCTGCTTGGGAAACACTGACATAGACAGTGATTTACAGCTCCCAGCAAATCTTTATTACTTTTATATGTAAGGATTTGCTTTATCTATATTAGTTATCTACTTATTTTTCTTTGTCACTTTTTCCTATTTCTGATGACATTTTGGTGCCTTTAGAACCAATTACCACGTTTCCATAGAGTTATGGTCTCAACATACAATGGTTTCAGCTTACAATGGTTTTCCTGGAACCAATTAATATTGTAACTTGAGGGACCACTGTAGTTATTGAATTATTTAGATGTGGTGAAAAAGCTAAAAAAAAACTCAAAAACAAAAGATCCAGAAGGAAACCAGCAGCCAAACCTATTCAGACAGCAGGAAAAAGGAACAGACTATTTTTTCTACTACATGAAGTAAATGTCCCACTTTTGCCTATGTGTGCCAAATTTATTAATGCCGTGCAACAATTTAGTAAATTTGTCGCACATAGTCAAAAATGAAGTAGAAAAAAACAGGGTAAAAACCAGACTACATAGTAAAAGATTAGTAAATGCCCCTCTAAATTCTTTTTCCACTTGGCGTTTTTCAGTCTGGCTTTTTTAAAATCCTTTTGGTGTTTTTTCACTCTTTAAGGCTAAGTTTCCACTTGGTTTTATTTCTGGCAGTTTTTGAGCCAAAGTCAGAAGTGTAAGTTCTTCCTTTATATGTCTTATTCCTTTTGAATACACTTCTGGTTTTGGCTCAAAAACTGCAGTGGAAACTTAGCCTTATGGTGTTTTTCAGCTCCTTGGCGGCTTTGCAAAATCCAGCATGTTGAGCCTATGGCGTTTTTTCCCCTGAAATCTTAGCGTTTTTCTCCCATAGAAGTCTATGGGAGTGAAAAAAATGCAGAGAAAAACGCCATGTGGGTTTTAACGTTGGCGTTTTTTCAGGCATTTTTTATTCTCTTTTGGACTTTAGCGACCCAAAAAAGTGATGGAGATACCTTTTTTCATAAAATTTTGTAGGTACCATTAAAAAAATAATAATAAATAAGATACAGTAGTGATGGAAAAAATTGTATTTAACTAAATGTATCTTTTTTATAACAACATTTTTATTAATTTTTAAACAGGAATCAATTTATGTGGGTGCGCAGGGCACAAAAAATATAGCCGACAATAATAAAAATGCAGTGTGTGTGTGTGTTTTTCACTTTTTTTTTCTTTATTTTTTAGGTGGTACTACTACTCCCAGCATGGAACACACTGTTTCATGATGGGAGTAATAGTTCCTGTACTAATTCACAGATCGCCCGGGTTCCATTGCGATCCTTCTGTATAATATATAGATGCGGGTGGCCACTCTTCTATGGTCCCCTGCACTGCCGTATATATAACCTATTCATATTTCCCACAGAGAGTTGTGATTGGCCAGATGGTTCCAGCCAATCCCAACTCTCTGTGGGAAATATGAATATGTGTATATATATGTCAGTGCAGGGGACCATAGAAGAGCGGCCGCATCTATACATTATACAGGAGGATCACAGTGGGTGTCAGGAGTGACATCCACTGTGATCTTTCCTTAACTGCAGGTACTACTACTCTCAACGTGGAGCACACTCTGCTCAATGCTGGGAGTTGTAGTACCTCCATTACTAGACAGATCGCAACAGGTGTCAGAAGTTACACTCGCTGCGATCTGTCTATTAATGCAGGTATTACAGCTCCCAGCATGGAGCAGAGCATGCTCCATGTTGGGAGCAGTAGTACCTGCAGTTAAGGACACATCACAGTGCATGTCACTCCTGACACCTGCTGCGACCGTCCTGTCTATTGCAGAGATGCAGAGCGGCTTTCTCCTGCACTCGCATCTCTGCACTATACTCCAGCCAGTGATATGAATAGAACATCCCTCATTCATATTTCCCTCTGAGAGCTGTGATTGGCTGCATCCGTCCGGCCAATCCCCACTCTGGGCAGAAAATATGAATGAGTGATGTTCTATTCGCATCTCTGGCCGGAGTACAGAGCAGAGATGTGAGCGCTGTATAGAGCCGCTCCGCGGTCCCTCGTGTTATTGGTCACCTCTCTTGGATACTGGCTGAACTCTATAGACTGTACCATCTGTCTACCTCAGGGAAAGCTACCGTTAAAGGGGTATTCCAGGCCAAAACTTTTTTTTATATATCAACTGGCTCCGGAAAGTTAAACAGATTTGTAAATTACTTCTATTAAAAAATCTTAATCCTTCCAATAGTTATTAGCTTCTGAAGTTGAGTTGTTGTTTTCTGTCTAACTTCTCTCTGATGACTCACATCCCGGGAGCTGTGCAGTTCCTATGGGGATATTCTCCGATCATGCACAGCTCCCGGGACGTGACATCATCATTGAGCAGTTAGACAGAAAACTTCAGAAGCTAATAACTATTGGAAGGATTAAGATTTTTTAATAGAAGTAATTTACAAATCTGTTTAACTTTCCGGAGCCAGTTGATATAGATATAAAAAAAAGGTTTTGCCTGGAATACCCCTTTAACCTTAAAGGAGTAGTCCAGTGGTGATTCAGTGGTGAGCAACTTATCCCCTATCCTAAGGATAGGGGATAAGTTGCAGATCGTGGGGGGTCCGACCCCTGGGGCCCCCCGCGATCTCCTGTACGGAGCCCCGACAGCCTGCGGGAAGGGGGCGTGTCGACCTCCGCACGAGGCGGCGGCCGACACGCCCCCTCAATACAACTCTATGGCAGAGCCGAAGCGCTGCCTTCGGCAATCTCCAGCTCTGCCATAGAGATGTATTCAGGGGGCGTGTCGGCCGCCGCCTCGTGCGGGGGTCGACACCCGCTATCTGGGCGGAGAGCCGGGGCCCCGTACAGAGAGATCGCAGGGGGCCCCAGCGGTCGGACCCCCCGCGATCTCAAACTTATCCCCTATCCTTAGGATAGGGGATAAGTTTTTCACCACTGGACGACCCCTTTAACCTGGCCTTGGACTATTATTTGCCACTGCCTAACCAAGGACTAGCGGTGCTACCTTCGTGTGATTGAGGTTAAATCCCACCATGGCATCGCGAACATAAAGGGGTTAATAGCATCTGCCTCTTACACCTCACATCACACCCCGTGGCTCACCACATCAGCGTTCAGACCCCCGCAATCAGACCCTTATCCCATATCCTACAGATAGGACATAAGTGTCTATAGCTGCAGATCTCCTTTAAATGACAGCCACAGTGTACAGTATCTGACATAAGTGGGTCCACCCCTCACATTTTTGTAAATATTTTATTCTATCTTTTGTGACAACACTGAAGAAATGACCCTCTGCTACAATGTAAAGTAGTGATTGCACAGCCTGTATAACAGTGTTTAATGTTGCGTCCCCTCAAAATAACTCAACACACAGTCATTAATATAAAATAAGGAGTGGGTGCAGCTCACTTTTCCTATATACAGCTGAGGAGTATATAGACAAAGTGAAAAGACAGTGGATATAAATGAGATTATGTGATGTTAGAAACCAAGTAAGTGAAGTAGGGAAAATTGGAACCAAGATAGTAGATTGTATGGATTTGATTACCGTACATTCTATGTAAATAAGTTAACATAAATAGATGCAATAAAATACATTTCTTAATAAAAGTAATAAACTAGGTGGTGTAGTCACATGGCCCTTCTGACTCACCACCAAGATACAATTATACTAGAAAATAGGATATTATAAAACAGTTAAAATATAAATATAAAAGTATGCCGCTTAAGTATAGTTAGTTTGTGCAAACTAGGCTGGAATCTATAATAGAACCAGCCTATAATCAATAGCTGCCTTTTGTTGTGGTATACTTTCAACAGTAGTTTTAGGGCATGCTGGGATTTATAATCTCTGTGAGTAAAGTCTCCGGCAGATAGCCGTATGTGGCATATACCCTCTTAGTGGAATTGTTGGTGATATAGTAGATGATAGTTATAGATATTAACAGTTAATGCTTATAGGGCATGCTGAGATTTACAGTCTCCGTGAATGAAATCTCTGGCAGGTAGCCGTATAAGGTAAAACCTCTTGGTATAATCGTTGGTGGTATAGTAGATAACAAATGAATAGTAGCAGTTAGTCGCAGGCTCCTCCGTTAGCCGCCAGACAAATAAACAAGTGGTACGAAAATAGAAAACATTGTAGATCTTACCCGCTCCTGTATGCTGTTGGCTGGCAGGCCTTGTGGATCCTCTTACTGCAGTGTGTCTGTCTGATGGGGATCCACTAGTTTGCGCGTGCGGCACTAGCTGATAATGGGTAGAGGGAGATCTGTGGGAAAGAAGTGATGCGCGGACTGCGCCGCTTTCTGGAGGTTATCGATCTGTGTTGCGTTGTTGGTGTGGATAATAGGGTCGTAGACTGCGCTGCTCCAATAGTATGATAATAAGTGATGAGGGCTGAGCCAGGTGGGACAGTGTCCTCGTGCAGGCCTGGTGGGATGTAGGATGTAGGTGGGATGTAGGCAGTTTAAAAAAAATAGTAATGTAATGAAGAGCAGCAATATAAGTCTAAAATAGCTGGACGTGTTTCAGGATAGACATCCTTTCTTCAGCAGCTTCCAAACCTTCATGACCGAGTTGGTGGATGAGATCTTGCTCTCCCCTACCTTCCATTTGAGGATGCCCCACAGATGCTCAATAGGGTTTAGGTCTGGAGACATGCTTGGCCAGTCCATCGACTTTAACCTCAACTTCTTTAGTAAGGCAGTGGTCATCTTGGAGGCATGTTTAAGGTTGTTATCATGTTAGAATACTGCCCTGCGGCCCAGTCTCTGAAGAGAGAGGATCATGTTCTTCTTCAGTATGTCACAGTACATGTTGGCATTCATGGTTCCTATAGAGAACTCTATCTCCCCAGTGCCAGCAGTACTCATGCAGGCCCAGACCATGACACTCCCACCACCATGCTTGACTGTAGGCAAGACACACTTGTCTTTGTACTCTTCATCTGGTTGTCACCACACACCCATGACATCATCTGAACCAAATAAGTTCTTGATCTCATCAGACCACAGAACATGGATCCAGTAGTCTATGTCCTATGTCTGCTTGTGGTCCGCAAATTGTTTACAGGCTTTTTTATGCTTCATCTTTAGAAAAGGCTTCCTTCTGGGATGACAGCCATGGAGAGACTAAATGAATACACTACACGGCATATAGTGTGAGCACTTACAGGCTGACCCCTCACCCCTTCAACCACTCCAGCAATGTTGGCAACGCTCATATGTCTATTTCACACAGACAACCTCTGGATATGATGCTGAGCACATGCACTCAACTTCTTTGGTCAAACCATAGCAATGCCTGTTCTGAGTGGAACCTGTCTTGTGAAACTGCTGTATGGTCTTGCCCACCATGCTACAGCTCAGTTTCAGGGTCTTGGCATTCTTCTTATAGCCTAGGCCATCTTTATGTAAAGCAACAATTATTTTTTGCAAATCTTCAGAGAGTTTTTAGCCATAAGGTGCCATGTTGAACATTCAGTGACCAGTATTAGAGAGTGTGAGAGCAATAACACCAAATTTAAACACCTGTTCTCCAATTACACTAGATTTCTTGTAACACTAACAACTCACATGACAATGGGGAGAGAAAATGGCTAATTGGGCCCAATTTGGGGGTTGTACTCACTTTTGTTGCCAAGGTTTAGACATTAATGGCTGTGTGTTGAGTCATTTTGAGGAGATACAACATTAAACACTGTTATACCGGATGTGCACTCACTACTATACATTGTAGCAGAGGGTCACTTCTTCAGTGTTGTCTCATAAAAAGATAAAATAAAATATTTACAAAAATGTGAAGTGTGGACTGACTTTGTATATGATTGAGATGGAGTGAAATTTTGTATATGCTGTATTGACACAGCAGAGGTATTTTCTATGAAGGCTATGAGTGCTTCTACAGACATATAGGCTGGATTGGCATTAGAAAAATATAGCATGTCTATGGTATCGTTGGGACACCGGAAGAAGTGTATGCCAACCTATACCACAGAGCACCATTAGTGGACCCATTCACATTGTCTACAATTTACTACATTCTGTCCCTTTCTTGCAGAATTACTCTACTTTTTTTTATTTATTTTTTTGCAGGACTCGAAAGCATGGTCTACTGGGCACATTTTTGCGGACCTATTTAAAATCTGAGAGAAAAAAAACAATAATGTTTCTTCGGGATGAGGACAATACCTTTATAATACACACAGAGACACCTTGTAGATAATGCATGGAGCCTACCTGTCCTCACTTGTTTAAAGTCTAATGACTTTGTAACAATGGGAAGACTTATCTTATTGTTTCCTTTTTCTTAATTTCTCTCTAGGAAAATGTCTCACCAGAGGTCTCCAGAATGCAGGCAAGAGTAAAGTTGTAAAAATCAGACACTTTTTTTTCTACATGGGACTACTACTTTGGTACTGGCAGGTAACAAGAACAAGCATAGCAACTCACCTATAGACCACGGGAATAGCTCATAATACAAACAAATGGCAGTTAGGAATGAAGAAGATGAGAAGATGACAAACTAGAACAACTACAAGGACTGACCATAGTTAGCTGTCCCTGATCTTTCTCTTGACCGTTTACCTGAACTGTGATTGATCACCAGTCACTATCCCTCACTGTCCCTACAAATGTCCCTATGGAAAACCCTGGACCAACTCTCTCTAACAGAAAAAGCAGGCACAAGGATCCAGATAAAAAGAAAAAAAAAAGCTTAGCAAGGCTTGAAACACTGAAACGTGCAACAAGACAAACCGAGCGAAACTGTAGCAATTTCCAAATACAAATATTGGGATTACACAAATCAGAAGCACTTTGACATATAATGCTAATGCATTTCATTACTGTAGTTGGGTCATGTGCCCATCATTCAGAGCACTAATAAATTACATGCTTTAATGTGTTAAAGGAAATGATCTGTCCTGTATGGCTTACTTCCTGTGAACAACAGCATGACATTATCACCTGTCAAATCTCTTCTGCTAGCTCTTTGGCCATCTCTTTGTCCCGTCATGTATAGATTGCTGCTAAAGATTTAGTTTCTGCTATCTCTAAGAGGCCAGGGGAGTAGTCATATAGTATGTGAATCCATACAGTTATCAGAGGCTGAGTTAAAGAACTTCTCGGACTCAATCTGCCTGTTTCTTTTGTGTGCAGATTCTCTAGTGTGTCTGAAAAGATACAGCCTGACACTGATGTCCTGCTTGTAGAGAAATCCTTCATATGAGGCTTCTTTGCCACTGATATATTACTTGCTGCACTTAGGACTCTGCAAATAAAAATAAAAAAAGAGGCATCATGGAAAATATAGAAAGACAAAATAATCCTTTAGCTCATTACACCTGCACTTGATTCAGATGATTCAGACCTTGTAGCCTGGATAGCCAGAGCACAGCATGCACAATTTAAAGGAAAACTGTCACTTGTTTTCTCCCTCACTCCACAGGTACTGGTGGATAGTGCGGGAGACGCTGATTAAAATGCGCCCTACCTTGTCCGGATCTGCGCCACCGTTCTCCTGCAATTGTAGTTTTATTATCTGTTGAAATCTTCCTGTAACTGGCACGGGCGGGGCTTCGGCGCTTAACTGGCACTGATGTCAGCGCCGCTTATGAATATTCATCCCCCCTCCCTCCAGTTAGGAGCAGCAAAGAGAGGGAGAACTGGAGGGAGGGGGGATGAATATTCATAAGCGGCGCTGACATCAGTGCCAGTTAAGCGCCGAAGCCCCGCCTGTGCCAGTTACAGGAAGATTTCAACAGATAATAAAACTACAATTGCGGGAAAACGGCGGCGCAGATCCGGACAAGGTAGGGCTCGTTTTAATCAGCGTCTCCCGCACTATCCACCAGTACCTGTGGAATGAGGGAGAAAACAAGTGACAGTTTTCCTTTAAAGGGGTTATCCAGGAAAAAACTTTTTTTTATAAATCAACTGGCTCTAGAAAGTTAAACAGATTTGTAAATTACTTCTATTAAAAAAATCTTAATCCTTCCAGTACTTATGAGCTGATGAAGTTGAGTTGTTCTTTTCTGTCTAAGTGCTCTCTGATGACACTTGTCTCGGGAACCGCCCAGTTTAGAAGTGAATACCCATAGCAAACCTCTTTTACTCTGTGCAGTTCCCAAGACAAGCAGAGATGTCAGCAGAGAGCACTGTTGCCAGACAGAAAACAACAACTCAACTCCAGCAGCTGATAATTATTGAAAGGATTAAGATTTTTTTTAATAGAAGTAATTTACAAATCTGTTTAACTTTCTGGAGACAGTTGATAAAAAGAAGATCTATCTCACAAGGAAATGGTCCAAAATGTAAAAAAAAAAAAAAATGATTGAAGCATAAAAGTATTAAAAAATAAATAAAAAAAACATTGATGCGTTTCAGAAATTGTGTCCTTAGTTATAGTCAAACATGGCACAATCTCACTTTATATACCAGCTAGCATACTAGAAAAATTGAAAATTCCCCTTTATATGTGGATATCCTTGTAATTTATCATCGGGAGAAACTCTTGAGAAAAACAGATAAAAATAAAACCCATATGTCATAAAATAATAACTAAAGCTATGTAATGTATAATTTATACATGTATTGGATCAAAATGTGGGAGAAGGGAAAAAGTTTAATCTGTCCCCCATGCATGTGAGATCAAACTACGGGCAGCATGAAACAAGGATAGGCTTTTTACAATGCAGTATAATTCACTATAAAGCAATCATTGGCAGCCATGATAGAGCAATGTAGAATAGCAAAATGATTCCTGCTATTCAAAACAATTCCTAAGCCATATTATCATACTACAAAAGCGGAAAGCTGGGACTACACATACCCTTTTTGTAATAGCTTCTGTGTCCATGCTGTTACACCAGTTACTATTCATAGGAATATACTGTAACCTTCATGAGAAAGTTGCGTGAGGGGTACAACAGTTGAAACTGGAGCCGTTCTACAACTTAAATATAATATAACAAGGCTACTGGGAAACTTAAGTCGTCTACGACAGCAATATACTGTGACTGCAGGGAACATCCACTTCATTCTCTATATCCGCTCTTGTAATCTTACCACCACTCTCACTTTAAAAAGGACCATGTCAGTGACCTACCTGGAGTGAAGACCTGTATGTGCTCAATATCCATGGGGTAAGTGAACTTATTAGTAAATGGCTATTACAGTTCCAGCTGTAATTGTATGATTATCAAGATTTTAGCTTGCTAACACTCAGTAGGAACCTTCGTTGTTTACTTAGAGCAGGGGTTCTTAACCTTGTTGGAGGTACTGAAACCCAACAGTTTCATATGCGCATTCACCGAACCCTTCTTAATTGGAAAAATAAAATATGATAGGGGTAGCTAGGTAAGGATAGGGTTAAAAAAGATTATAGGCACAGATAAACAAATATTGAATACAGGCAGTGGAAATTCAGTGTAAGGATAGGGTTAACTATGAACTAGACACAGTTAGCCAGGCATTGAGTGAAGGCAGTGGTGGTTCAGTGTGCCTACCTGTTCCCGGAAGGTTGTCACGTGAGGCCGCACCGGAAGTGGTGCGTTCCAGCGTGGGACGCATGCAGGCGATCGTGTAGGAGCGGAGCCATAAAGGATAGGAGGCTTCCTTTACAGTAGGGTAAAACAGTACTTTGAGATCTGTTAGGTGGGACATGATCACCTGCAGCCAATGATGGACAAGCGGGGCGTGTCATCACGAATCATATGAGTCGGGTGTGTGTCTTGACCTCCGCCAAACCCGCGAGACTGACTCATCCAACCCCTGGGGTTCTTTAAGAACCACTGTCTTACAGGGTATGGAAATCTGTCCTGGTCAAGTACATTTAGGTCCAATTCAGTGTTGAATTTAACACAGATTTTAGCGTAGTTTCTGTGGCCAAATCTGACAACAATCTGCACATCATGTATGTGAATGGATTTTCCACAATCTCATTCACATTAAATAGAAAAATTAACAAAAGAGAAGAATTTAAAGGGGTATTTCAGGCAAAAACATTTTATCCCCTATCCAAAGGATAGAGGATAAGATGTCTGATCGCGGGGGCCCGCTGCTGAGACCCCCCGCGATCTCCCTGCAGCACCCGTATTCTATGCGGGGACTGCGTCTCTAGTTTCGGAAACCTCCGGGTGCTACAAGGAAATCTCAGGGGATCTCAGCAGCGGGCCCCCCACGATCAGACATCTTATCCGCTATCCTTTGCATAGGGGATAAAATATTTTTGCCCGAAATACCCCTTTAACTGCTGGCTGAGCAGTATTATAGACAGAAGAGAGGAGGTCCATATGGCAAAGATCAATCCTCCATTCTCCCTATTATGGTACTGTAATTCCAAATAAATAGTGCTATAAAACATAATTTTTTTTTTTTGGGGGGGGGGGGGTTATTGTTTTGATGCCTTGAAGACCTATTAAAACATGAGGCACTTAATAGGCCTGACCCTTACCTGTAGATGTGCTCCCCACCCATTATGGTTCCAAGCGTTGCCATAAAGTATAGAATGGTCTCTTATTTGTTTCCCCTTGTATCCTTTTCCATGACTCCTAGGCCATTTCTCTACCCCTCAGGTTTTAATACTTAGTAGGATTGAACCAACCAGGGCTAGGCCTACTCTTTCTCTCTTAAAGGGCCCCATAGCATTTACCTGGTCTGCCATAATGTTAGGTATGAGGTTTAGAAGAAGGAGTACCATTTATGTAGTAAGATTAGTTAGAAGACTGGAAAGGACACTGCCATCCAGTTTAGCTTGTAATCAAGATTGAAAGCAAAATCAAAAGCAAAAAGCAAAAAAATCTATATAATAAAATGGGGTAATAGGGTGGACATTCTCTTCTGGCAAGCAGAATATATCCTTGAGTCTTTTACCCATGTCAAACAAACTAGAGCAGATGTCAGTGGTCCCTCAAGTTACAATATTAATCGGTTCTTGGATGACCATTGTACGTTGAAACCATTGAATGTTGAGACCATGTCATCCAAAAATAGGAAAAAGTGAGGATTAGGCAAAGTTTCTACTTGTTTTTTGTTGTTGTGCGTTTTTCCTCAAAACATGCCAAAACGGCCCCCATGGCGTTTTTTCATTGAAAAAATGCTGTGGCCAGATGTTAGCTGTAAATAAACAACAAATCACAATTTTTTTTTCCACTTTACGTTTTTCAGTTTGGCATTTTTTTTTAATCCTTTTGGTGTTTTTTCACTCTTTTTCAGCTCCTTGGCAGTTTTGCAAAGTTTCAGCATGTTGAGCCTATGGCGTTTTTTTCCCTGAAATCGTGTCGTTTTTCTCCCATAGAAGTCTATGGGAGTAAAAAAAATGCCAAGAAAAACTACATGTGGATTTTAACTTTGGCGCTTTTGCAGGCGGTTTTTATTTTTTTTTGGACTTTAGCGATCCCAAAAAAGTTATGAAGATACTGTTTTTAATAAAATTTCATAGGGTGCCATTAAAAAATAAAAAAGATACAGTAGTGATGGAAAAAATTGTGTCTAACGAAATTCATCTTTTTTATAATGAAATTTTCATTAAAACAGGGATCAATTTATGTGTGCAGGCAGGGCACTAAAAAATGTGTCCGACAATAATAAAAATGTAGTGTGTGTTTTTCACTATTTTTTCTTTATTATTATTTTTTTTTAGGTAGTACTACTACTCCCAGCATGGAACACACTATTCCATGATGGGAGTAGTACCTGTAGTATTTGACAGATCGCCCCGGGTCCGTTGCGATCCTCCTGTATAATGTATCAATGAGGCCGGCCGCTCTTCTATGGTCCCTGCACTGACGTATATATACACCTATTCATATTTCTCGCAGAGAGCTGTGATTGGGCGGATGGTTCCAGCATGGTTCCAACATGGAGCACACTCAGCTTAATGCTGGGAGCTGTAGTACCTGCATTAATAGACAGATCGCAACAGGTATCAGAAATTACACTCGCTGTGATCTGTCTATTAATGCAGGTACTACAGCTCCCAGCATGGAGCAGAGTGTGCGCCATGTTGGGAGTAGTAGTACCTGCAGTTAAGGACAGATCTCAGTGGGTGTCACTCCTGACACCAGATGCGATCGTCCTATCTATACAGCGCCCGCATCTCTGCACTATACTCCGGCCGGCCAGTGATATTCATTCATATTTCCCTCTGAGAGCAGGGATTGGCTGCAACCATCCAGCCAATCCCCACTCTGGGCGGAAAATATGAATGAGTGATGTGAATTTCTATTCACATGACTGCCTGGCCCGGACTACAGAGCAGAGATGCGAGCGCTGTATAGAGCCACTCCGCATCTCTGCAATAGATAGTGACACCCAGGGCGATATGTCTATTAGTACAGGTACTACTACTCCCATCATGGAACAGTCTGTTCCATGCTGGGAGTAGTAGTACTACCTAAAAAATTAAATAGAGGGAAAAAAAGTGAAACACACACACTTTATTAAAAATGTATCAAAATTTTATTATAAAAAATATAAATTTCGTTCTATACATTTTTTTTCATCACTACTGCATCCTTTTTTTTTCTTTTTTTTTTTGGTACCTGACAAATTATTTTAAAAAAAACGTCAAAGGGGCCAAAAATGCAATTTCCACTCAAAGGCAAAAAACGCAAGAAAAAAACACCAAACACCGGTCCCGGTGGCCATCAACGGCCAGGACCCACGGCTGATACTGGACATCACCGATTGCGGTGATGCCCGGTATTAACTCTTCAGATGCAGCGATCAAAGTTGACCGCTGCATCTGACGTGAAACCAAAAGTATCCCGGAAGCTCAGTCGGGCTGTTCGGGACCGCTGCAGTGAAATTGCTGTGTCCTGAACAGCTTGCAGGACACCAGGAGCTGAATGACTGCTACGTGGCTGAGATCCAGGCAGGAGCAGTCGAGCGGCGATAACACTGATCAATGCCATGCTATTGCATGGCAGTGAACATGGTAAGAGATCAGTGTGTGCAATGTTATAGTCCCCTAGTGGAAAAAAAAGTGTTAATAAATGTGATTTAAAGGGGTACTCCGGTGGAAAACTTTTTTTTAAATGAACTGGTGTAAGAAAGTTAAACAGATTTGTAAATTACTTCTATTAAAAAATCTTAATTCTTTTAGTACTTTTTAGCAGCTGTATGCTACAGAGGAAATTCTTTACTTTTTGAATTTCTTTTTTGTGTTGTCCACAGTGCTCTCTGCTGACACCTCTGTCCGTGTCAGGAACTGTCCTGAGTAGCATAGGTTTGCTATGGGGATTTTCTCCTTCTCTGGACAGTTCCTGATACGGGCATCAGGTGTCAGCAGAGAGCACTGTGGACAACACAAAAATGAAATTTAAAAAATAAATAATTTCCTCTGTAGCATACAGCTGCTAAAAAGTACTGAAAGGATTAAGATTTTTTAATAGAAGTAATTTACAAATCTGTTTAACTTTCTGGCACCAGTTCATTTAAGAAAAAAAAGTTTTCCACCGGAGCACCCCTTTAACCCCCTTTTGCCATAAAAAAAAACTATCTAAATAAAAATGAATATAGACATATGTGGTATCGCCACGTGTAAATGTCCAAACTCCAAAAATATATCGTTAATTAAACCGCACGGTTAATGGCGTAAAAAAATTCCAAAGTCCAAAATAGTGTATTTTTGGTCACTTTTTATACCATTAAAAAAATTATAAAAAGCGATCAAAAAGTCAGATCAAAACAAAAATAGTACAGATAAAAACTTCAGATCACAACGCAAAAAATAAGCCCTCATACATCCCCATATGCAGAAAAATAAAAAAAGTTATAGGGGTCAGAAGATGACATTTTTAAACGTATAAATTTTCCTGGATGTAGTTATAATTTTTTCCAGAAGTACGACAAAATGAAACCTATATAAGTAGGGTATCATTTTAACCATATGGACCTACAGAATAATGAGAAGGTGTCATTTTTACGGAAAAAAAAAGTATCCCCAAAAGTTACGTAGTATTGTATGTTGAGCCTGGTTTCAAGTTACAATGGTCCAGAAAAGACCATTGGGGAGATTTATCAAAATTTGTCCAAAGGAAAGGTTGCTGAGTTGCCCATAGCAACCAATCGGATTCCTTTTTTCATTTCTCAGAGGCCTTTTCAAAAATGAAAGAAGTGATCTGATTGGTTGCTATGGGCAACTCAGCAACTTTTCCTCTGGACAGGTTTTGATAAATCTCCCCCATTGAATGCTGAAAATATTGTATGTTGAGGCCATTGTAAGTTGAGGAATCACTGTACATACCATGGAATGGAAGTGGGATGAGAGTGACAGCTTAAACGCTACATATCAGGGGCATTGCCTATAAATTCAGTGCATAATACATTTTAAAATGTGATGTAGTTTGAACAGACTTCTGGGTCTTGTATAGAGGGAACGTTTGGGTCCCCTGTATGTATAAAACGCTGTGGCAGCAGCATCATATAGCTGGCAGGGAACAACGCTTCGAGTCACTGTTGCGGTTCCCAGTGGCTTTTCCCCATTTCTCTGGCCCTGATTTATTGATCAGCCTCTCACTTTACCCAAATACATTGTTCCCTCAAGTTACAATACTAATTGGTTCCAGGACGACCATTGTATGTTGAAACCATTGTATGTTGAGACCAGAACTCTATGGAAACCTGGTAATTGGTTCTGTAGCCACCAAAATGTCATCCAAAAATAGGAAAAAGTGAGGATTAAAGATAAATAAGTAGATAACTAATATAGATAAAGCAAATCCTTACATATAAAAGTAAGAAAGATCTGCGGGGAGCTGTAAATCACTGTCTAAGTCAGTGTTTCCCAAGCAGGGAGCTCCAACTGTTTCAAAACTACAACTCCCAGCATGCCTGGACAGCCGTTGGCTGTCCGGGCATGCTGGGAGTTGTAGTTTTTCAACAGCTGGAGGCACCCTGGTTGTGAAACACTGGTTTATGTAGAGGACAGGAGCTTCTTCAGGGTCCTATACAGTACACACACTGTCCCAAACGGGGCCGCCCTCACCTGGTGTCCAAAGGAGCAGCTAACCCCGGCACCGGTAATGAGTAGTACAGAACTTGTAGTTCCTCCCTGTACTGTAGGGGGTGTCACCAGAAAGCTAGTCAGTGCATACACTTCAGTAATACAGGTGATTTACCAGTAAAATGTCCATTGGTCAGTTCCTCCAGTTGTGACACATTTCACAGATCTGGACTGTCTGTAGTATTGTATGTTGAGTCTGGTCTCAAGTTACAATGGTAAAAAAAAAATAATAATTGTATGTTGAAACTATTGTATGTTGAGGGATCACTGTATACAAGAGCAATCAATCAAGGCTGACAGGGCAGGGGGAAGCTGCCATGGACCACCCCAGTTACTCTATGAGGGAGATTTATCAAAATCTGTCCAGAGGAAAAGTTGCTTAGTTGCCCATAGCAACCAATCAGATCGCTTCTTTCATTTTGCAGAGGCCTTGTTAACCCCTTAAGGACCGGGGGGTTTTCCGTTTTTGCATTTTCGTTTTTTGCTCCTTGCCTTTAAAAAATCATAACTCTTTCAAATTTGCACCTAAAAATTCATATGATGGCTTATTTTTTGCGCCACCAATTCTACTTTATAAAGACGTCAGTCATTTTGCCCAAAAATCTACGGTGAAGCGGGAAAAAAAATCATTGTGCGACAAAATTGAAAAAAACGCTGTTTTGTAACTTTTGATATGTATTCTGTAGGTCCATACGATTAAAATGATACCCTACTTATATAGGTTTGATTTTGTCGGACTTCTGGAAAAAATCATAACTACATGCAGAAAAATGTATACGTTTAAAATTGTCATCTTCTGACCCCTATAACTTTTTTTAATTTTTCCGTGTATGGAGCGGTATGAGGGCTCATTTTTTGCGCCGTGATCTGAAGTTTTTAACGGTACCATTTTTGCATTGATAGGACTTATTGATCGCTTTTTATTCATTTTTAAATGATATAAAAAATGACCAAAAATGCACTATTTTGGACTTTGGGATTTTTTTGCGCGCACGCCATTGACCGAGCGGTTTAATTAATGATATATTTTTATAATTCGGACATTTCCGCACGCGCTGATACCATATATGTTTATTTTTATTTACACTGTGTTTTTTTTTTTATTGGAAAAGGGGGGTGATTTAAACTTTTAATAGGGGAGGAGTTAAATGATCTTTATTCACTTTTTTTTTTCACTTTTTTTTTGCAGTGTTATAGGTCCCATAGGGACCTATAACACTGCACACACTGATCTTCTATGTTGATCACTGGTTTCTCATAAGAAACCAGTGATCAACGATTCTGCCGGATGACTGCTCATGCCTGGATCTCAAGCACTGAGCAGTCATTCGGCGATCGGACAGCGAGGAGGCAGGAAGGGGCCCTCCCGCTGTCCTGTCAGCTGTTCGGGATGCCGCAATTAGAGGTATGAGGTAGCCGGGACTGAGGTAGCCGGGAACTTTCACTTTCACTTTTAGCCGCGCGGCTCAGCTCTGAGCGCGCGGCTAAAGGGTTAATAGCGCGCGGCGCCGAGATCGGCTATTAGAGGTGGGTCCCGGCTTCACTATGACGCGGGGTTACTGTGTAAACCCGCGTTATATCAGAAGAGCAGGACCAAGGACGTACCGGTACGTCCTTGGTCCTTAAGGGGTTAAAAATGAAAGAAGCGATCTGATTGGTTGCTATGGGCAACTGGGCAACTTTTCCTCTGGACAGGTTTTGATAAATCTCCCTCTATGAGTCCTCTAAAATGCAGCAATTGATGTTTGCATTAATGTAATATGGCAGCTTGGCCAATGTTTCATGTTGCCTGTGGTTTGGGCAGCATAAAACTAATGACAGGTCCCCTTTAATATATTAGAATAAAATGTTTCCCAATGACTTTTTTCCAGAAGTGAGGTAATCTCGGTCCCCTGAGTATGTTCCCGACCATGACATTTTCTCGGTTTCTGTGTGGTGAGCTATGAAATGTTGCGCGCTGGTTAAGCTTTGTGCTGACTCTCACATGATCGTATAATCTGACCCAGCTTTAGTGGGAAAAATTCTCATAGAAATCTGCTGAGTAAAGTCTTCTCAACTCTGCGCTCCACACCGAGGTAAAGCAGAGGTCTGTGCACTCAGGGGGTCCGGAGCACTGAATGTTCTGCTATTTCAGATTGTTGTATGTGGCGGAAAGGGGCAGTGCATGCATCTAGTGCCAGCAAGTGACTGCTCCTCACACTGTCAATTCAGGGCCAATGCAAAACACATAGATGGAGTTCACCTTCTTACACACCACATAGGTAGGTGAATACGTCTTTCATGTGTTGTAGAAGAATTACATATACTGTAGAGATCCCAGAAATGTCCACATAGAAAAAAAAACCTTTAGGGTACGTTCACACGTGCGGATTTACAGCGTATTTTACTCTGCAGATCCACTGCTGAAGGACCTCTGTATGGTGCCCTTAAATGTGCCTGCTTGGAGCAGCAATACGCTGCGAGTATACTGCGAGATGTGCGAGTATACTGCGCATGCGTGCGGCAACTCGCACATCGCAGTGTGTCTGCTCGTAGCGGCGTACTGACACTCCGAGCAGGCACATATAAAGGCAGCATATAGGAGGTCCTTCAGTGGCGGATCCACAGCGAAATGCGCTGTGAAAATCTGCACGTCTGAACGTACCCTAAAGGTAATGTACATGTCAGTTGTCAAGGCTGCATAGATGCCCACGACAAGGAAATAAATCTACCGCTGTACAAATCACTAGTCAGACCACACATAGAATACTGTGTACAGTACTGGGCACCAGTGTACAAGAAATATATAGTGGAGCTGAAGAGGGTTCAAAGACGGGCAACCAGGGTAATACGGGGAATGGGAGGACTACAGTACCAAGAAAGATTATCAGAATTAGGGTTATTTAGTTAAGAAAAAAAAGACGGCTGGAGGCAATCTAATAACTAGGTATAAATTTATCAGGGGGGCGTACAGAGATCTCTCCCATGATCTATTTTTACCCAGGACTGTATCTATAACAAGGGGGCATACACTACGTCTTGAAGAAAGAAGGTTTCTACACCAACACAGACTGGGGTTCTTTACTGTAAGAGCAGTGAGACTATGGAACTCTCTGCCAGAGGAAGTAGTTATGGTGAAAAAGAGATCAAAAGGGGTCTGGATACATTTCTGAAGAGTAATAACATTACAGGTTATAGTCATGTGGTGTCCCAGCACAAGTGGCTGTCCCGTGGTTGAGGACTGACTGGAGCAGCCTGGCCTCATAGAGTGTTGGGCCCACTGGAGTTCCTTTGTCTTATAAATAATGTGTATAATATAATATAAAATAATATATTTTCCTTAAATTAATTTATGATTTCATGTATGTAGTATGTTTAATGTACTACTGTGCCTTTAAAATTGTGAGCAGCAAACCCCATGTGACCATGTGAGCCAATGAGACCCCAAAAGCTCCCTCTGTATAGTAAGGTACAGGGGAGGAGTTTAGTTGAGTCTAGTGCTGGACATTGTTCAGTAAAGTACTGTGGTAACGGGGTGTGAGATGCAGGGCAGATGTTGTTACCCTAGGGGCATTAACCCCTTGTATTCGTGACACCAGGGCGTGGTTTATCCTCGATACCACCCAAAGGTATACCGCTGGATCCTGGGCTAGGCATGGGGGCAATAATGACTCCGACGCCAAGTTGGATAACGGTAGCTTTACTGAGGGTAGACAGATGGTACAGTCTATACAGTTCAGCCAGGGCCCATGGAGGTGACCAGTGACTCAGAGACCTTAAATGCTTTCTGGGACTTGTAGTAGATATGATCAATTTAATGCAGGCCATGATGACTTGACAAATGATGACTGTGACTGACTTGACTGATGACTGACAATACTGAGACTGTGGCTTACTTGTAGCTTCTTGTGGCTGCAGACTGGACTTGTGGCCTTCTATGACTCTGGACACTCTTTAGGACTCGACTTGACCTCAGCAAAGACTTGTAAGGAAAGAGAGAGAGCTAGCTCCACCCAGGGCTTTTATGGGGGAGACTAGCAGGGAACCCATAGGTCACCCCTGGGATCACCTGGTGACTGGTACCTCCTGGGTAACAATCACATGACACATCACATGGTAAACAGTCTTAAAGTGACAATGCTTTCTGAACACATTACACAGTATAATACATAATAAACATATTTATATGGGGTACAGATGCAAGGGGGAGGGGGCCCAGGGGACATTGTAGGGTGGCTGCCTGACAGGGCAGCAAGGGTACGGGGTTACACCTCCTGTACTGGGCCACCACAGTACCATCCAGACTCCTGAGCAACAGTTAAGCTCAGGTGTGATGAGTCCTGTGCCCTAAGCTGAGACCTGCTTTAGTTTACTCCTGGTCATCCTACAAGTGTCACTCGCAGGAGAACTACATGTCCCTGCAGAATCAGTTACAGTGCCTTGGAAAGACCCTAGCTACCAGAACCTCAAATTCTACAATTCCGTCCGGTAAAAAGCACAAGTCTCAGAACAGCAACAAGGCTCGCAAGGAGTACGCTGCACTCTCACACTAAGGTCAGCTGTTTGTGTTTTACCAACTTCACAAGCTCAGTAAAGGCAGTTAACCGTAACCTTACGTCGGTATGTTTATTGACTCATCGTGTCTGGCCCAGGAAGACTGCTTCCCACCTTCGGACCGTGGTTCGGATAAACGGTGCCCTGGCGTCACAAAGTGATCAGGGTACGTCTTACTAACACCCAGTGGCCGACACAACCATTTTTGGTGTCACGAACAGAATACGGGTGTGTGCCTACAAAACCCCCTAGTCTGAACTGTATCTTAAGAAACTGCACAGAGCGTGCGACAGTTTATGGACCAGAAAAGTGTACGAGACTTTGCTTTATGTCAACCGGCGCTGACGAAATAGAGGGGGAGCACTTTACTCAAGCCCATACGTTGTGTGAAAATTGCCAAAGATTATGTATTTCAATGTTTCAAGTATGTGCAAGCAGCGCAATGAATTCATGCTGCAACACAGTTTCAGTCTGCCCCAGGAAAGGTAAATCCAGCGAGCACAAAGCGTGCAAAGAATTCCCGCCAGATGAAACACTTCGCCCCTGGGCGCAGGAACCAAGTTGCTGTGCCAATGCCTAAGTGGAACTCAAAGGACCGCCCCCTTGTTGCATAGGGGACGGTTGAAGATGCTGCACAGATGACGTACTTTCGCCTGGCGGTCATTTTGGGGGAGCCTGATATAAAACCTGCAGCAGAACTCCACCTTTCAGATTCGTCTTGTGAGGAGAGAAGGAGCAGCAAGATGGAGAGCCCACGTGAGCGACTGAGACAAGCGAGCTTGCAGCAAGTGGCGGCGGCTGCCGCTGAAGTTTTCTTGGCCCTTGCCATCGGCCTGAAGGACCACGTCGGTGACGCCAGCAAGTCACCAGGGACTCCACCGGCTGGCGAAAGTCCTGAAGCAGGGTCTCCTGCATCATCCTAGGCGCCATCGCCGATGAGACTCTCACCTCACTTCCCCATCTTGGGGATCCTGGGAGGAGCTCTGCAGCGAAACCTCAAAGGTATGTACCCCTTCCAGGACAGGGTTCTCTTCCCCATCTCCATGTTCCAGTCCCGAACCAGTGTCAGCCACCATACCGGTACCTGAACCGGAACCAGAACCGGAAACCCCTGTAAGGCCCAAGACGCCTCGACTACCAAAGTGGGTCTTTGGGGACGAGCCACAGTTTTTCAACTACATGAGGAAAGCCCTGGCTCAGTACAGGGGAGGAGTTAGTCAGTTAAGTCTAGTGCTGGACATTGTTCAGTAAAGTACCATCCAGACTCCTGAGCAACAGCCAAGCTCAGGTGTGCTGAGTCGTGTGTCCTAAGCTGAGGCCTATTTCAGTTTACCCCTTGTCATCCTACAAGTGTCACTCATGGGAGAACTACATGTCCCTTCAAAATCAGTTGCAGTGCCTTGGAAGGCCCCTAGCTACCGGAATCTCAAATTCCGTCTGGTGAAAAGCAGCACA
Organism: Hyla sarda; assembly: GCF_029499605.1. Classification (NCBI taxonomy): domain Eukaryota; kingdom Metazoa; phylum Chordata; class Amphibia; order Anura; family Hylidae; genus Hyla; species Hyla sarda. Next base: position 69,518,842 of record NC_079190.1, read on the forward strand.
AGTCTTAGAATGGCAACAAGGCTCGCAAGGGGTACGTTGATTTTGTTTTATCAACTTCACAAGCTCAGTAAAATCAGTTAACCGTAACCTTATGTTGGTATGTTTATTTCCTTATCGTGTCTGGCCCAGCAAGACTGCTTCCCACCTTTGGACCATGGTTCGGATAAACGGTGCCCTGGCATCACAGAGCGATTAAGGTACATCCTACTAAAACCCAGTGTCCGCCACAGTCACTAGATTCTAGACAAGGGTTGTTGATCATGGGATTTATTCTGATTGCCAGATTTGGAGTCAGGAAGGAATATTTGTCCCTAAAGCTATAACTTGCAGCAGGTTTTCCTTTACAGGAAATTCGCTGATAGTTTAACTACCATTCACGTTAAGGGGTCCACCGGCAATTTGTAAACCTTCTGCTATCAAGGATTTCCCTAGAGACCTGCTGAAATGAATGGTGACGAAATTTGCAGCTATTTTCCCGCAGCAGGAGTTGATCAATGCATGAACATACCCTAGGACTGCATCCACCCTGCTGAAATTCAACAAGCGGAATTCCACTACGGAAGTCAATGGCGATACTACCTCACAGAATTTTAGCAGTGTGGACAAGGCCTAAAATGATTAAAGAGTACCTGTCACCAAATACATTTTCTCATATAACTAACTCAGGCTATGTTCCCTAACTCCTTCTAACTCTCCTCCCACCCTTAAAAAGAATTTCAGAGCTTTAAAAAGCTCTGTATCATACCGTTCTTCTTGCTCACAGTGCAATCTCCCAGCAGGAGAAAGTGGGCGTTTCTCAGCAGGCATGATATCACTGAAGCCTGCTGGGGGACCACTTCCGCCCTCACATCGTTGCATTGCTGTGATGAATAGAAGACCTCAAGCTCTGTGCAGCTTTCAGTGAAGCTCTATGCATCTTTCAATGAGGCTCTGTGCAGCCTTCATTGAGGCTCTGTGCAGCTTTTAGTCTGTGAATCTTTCAGTGAGGCTCTATGCATGTTTCAGTGAGGCTCTTTGCAGCTATCAATTAGGCTCTTTGCAGCTTTCAGTGAGACTCTTTGCAGCTATCAGTTAGGCTCTTTGCAGCTTTCAGTGAGGCTCTGTGCAGCTGTAAATCAAGCTCAGTGCAGAGAAACACTTCCCGAGTTTGGTCCCCTGCCAGGCCAGGAGGAGACCAAACTCACTGTATTAATTATGTCAGGGAACAGAACAGAGCCAGCTACAGTAGTGGCCATTTTTTCTATTTCATTTTAAACATACTTATGTTAATAATTTTAAAAGCAAATGAATGGAAAAGTGTCTGCTAATTACAAAAGGAACATTATATTAAAAGTTTTATTTGTTAACAGATGCTCTTTAACCCCTTAAGGACACATGACGTACTGGAACGTCATGTGTCCACTCCCGATCTATAACGCGGGGCCTCTAACAACGGCCGGGACCCGTGGCTAATAGCGCGCGGCATTGATCGCTGTGCCGCGCGCTATTAACCCTTTAGACGCGGCGTTCAAAGTTGAACGCCGCGTCTAAAGTGAAACCGAAAGCATCCCGGCTAGCTCAGTGGGCTGTTCGGGATAGCCGCGGTGAAATCGCGGCATCCCGAACAGCTGACAGGACAGCGGGAGGGCCCCTTCCTGCCTCCTCGCTGTCCGATCGCCGAATGACTGCTCAGTGCCTGAGATCCAGGCATGAGCAGTCATGCGGCAGAATCGTTGATCACTGGTTTCTTATGAGAAACCAGTGATCAACATAGAAGATCAGTGTGTGCAGTGTTATAGGTCCCTATGGGACCTATAACACTGCAAAAAAAAAGTGAAAAAAAAAAGTGAATAAAGATCATTTAACTCCTCCCCTATTAAAAGTTTGAATCACCCCCCTTTTCCAATAAAAAAAAAAACACAGTGTAAATAAAAATAAAAATAAACATATGTGGTATCACCGCGTGCGGAAATGTCCGAATTATAAAAATATATCATTAATTAAACCGCTCGGTCAATGGCGTGCGCGCAAAAAAATTCCAAAGTCCAAAATAGTGCATTTTTGGTCACTTTTTATATCATTTAAAAATGAATAAAAAGTGATCAATAAGTCCTATCAATGCAAAAATGGTACCGTTAAAAACTTCAGATCACGGCGCAAAAAATGAGCCCTCATACCGCCCCATACACGGAAAAATAAAAAAGTTATAGGGGTCAGAAGATGACAATTTTAAACGTATTAATTTTCCTGCATGTAGTTATGATTTTTTCCAGAAGTCCGACAAAATCAAACCTATATAAGTAGGGTATCATTTTAATCGTATGGACCTACAGAATACATATCAGGTGTCATTTTTACCGAAAAATGTACTACGTAGAAACGGAAGCCCCCAAAAGTTACAAAACAGCGTTTTTTTTTTCAATTTTGTCGCACAATGATTTTTTTTCCCGCTTCACCATAGATTTTTGGGCAAAATGACTGACGTCATTACAAAGTAGAATTGGTGGCGCAAAAAATAAGCCATCATATGGATTTTTAGGTGTAAATTTGAAAGAGTTATGATTTTTTAAAGGCAAGGAGCAAAAAACGAAAATGCAAAAACGGAAAAACCTCCGGTCCTTAAGGGGTTAAAAAATAATAATTGGCCTCTTCAGCATGTGCATGTTTTTAATACCTTCAGTTGGATTAACATTGCAAGGTAAAAGGCTGAACTGGATTGATTTATCTTTTTCAGCCTTACAAACTATATATGTAACTATGTGTCTTCATAGTGCAGCTTAGTCTGGCCTAAGGCTTCAGTATTCATGATGACAGCCTGGCAGAAATATTTCCGTGAATTGTAATATGAGCCATACTGCACAGCTAGTGAGCTATATACAGATCACACCATTTTATTAAGGTCATTGAGTGCATGTAGCAAGAACCTAGAGAGGTCCAGCTACAATACTAAAAAAGGAAGGTTCTGTTAAATGATATGGTAAAAAGTAGGTTTTCCTTTGTTTTATGCATTTAGAATTAGAGGTTTGTTTTTAGTTGCTTTTATCATTTCATAATTTTGCAGGTGCTCCCCATAGTTGGGATAATATGACACTTTACATGTCATGGCATCACTTATGTTATAATAGTCCATTTTATAAGTAACTATAATTATATATAGTAAATATATATATATATATATATATATATATATATATATATACATATCCACTATGCAGAAGTCAGACTAGAGAAAGTCTCGTGAGGAATGAATTGTGAAAGGGTCACAATGGTGTATGCAAACAGAGGGGAAATGTCATTTTAGTGAAATGGATTAGGACGCTGTGTAAATAGACAGACTGTGCATAACCATGTGCTCCCTTTCAGGCCCCACAAATCTGAACTCAGTGTGAGAGGAAACCAGAAAGCGGTAAGTGTGCACTTTCCTTTTCTTTCTTTACAGAGAGTCTGTATATTACAGTATGCAGTATACAGTAGAGTGTCTGGTTTACACATCTCTGACATAGACCAAAGCTGCTACTGGCTGCAAATTACTGGACAGTCCAGAAAAACAGGGACTTTATTCTATAATTAAGAAATGGAGGGATCCGTGATATGAAGTCGGAGCAGCTTGTGCAGATGATCATTATACCATTGACAGGAAATGCTGATAATAATTCATATTAGAACATATTGGGGGATATTTATCAAAGGGTTTTGACAGTTTTTTCCTGTCTAAATTTGTCGCATAGAAAGTCGCAGTCTAAATATGTGCGACTTTTCTGCGACTTTTGCTTTAGAGGATTTTTAGAACATGATGCATTCTAGTCTATTTTAGACGGAAAAATGCATTGGTGCTGAATTTCTCAATAGCGACTTTTCAGCGACAAGTCGCATCAGCTGAAAGTACGCCGAAATGTCAGACCATGCTGGAGCAAGTTTAAATACAGTCTAAAGCATAGATCCAGAAGTCCGTGCACAGAATTTATCAAGAACCATGCGACTTTTGATAAATTAGGCGCACAATAGACCAGACTAACCCTCTGTAGTTTGGTCTATAATGATGCGGAAAATAGACAACTTTGATAAATCCCCCCTTTTTTTCTACTTTTTCTACTAAAAAAAAAAAAAAAGATCAGGATGACAAGTGTATATGTATCGATCTAAAGAGTCCAGAAATGCAGCAAGTATATGACTGTCCAATGTAGCAATACAAGGATCATAAAGTACAAGTTGACTTGTTTATTCCATAGTGCAAATCTAAAGTTTCAAATCTATCTATTTTAACACACCAATCCGAATGTTTTTGGGATTTGTTTTGGGCAAATTATGTACAAGAGCAAGGACTTCTATCACCTGTAGCGAAGCGTATACTGTATGCCTTGCTGCTCAGATCCCATTTGTTGGGCGATTGGGCTGTATGCTGCTGTCCCTGGCCCAATGGATTGTATCTGAGCGGTGAGGCATATAATGTAAGCTTTGCCATGCAATACCTACTAAAGCAGGGAGTCCTGTTTTAGACAAGATTCCCTGTTCCTGTACCTAGCTGAAGCATAAGTCATTGCTACTGTACACTAAGCATGGAGGCATACACTGCATTTCTTACTGCTCAGTTAACACTTGCTGGACCAGATTCAGAGCTGTATGCATCACCATTTACACTCAGTACAAGGAATGCCTTGCTACTCAGTATCTACAGAAGGAGAGGCTTTTGTCAGGAATCTGCAATCGAAATCAAATTTAATGGCCTAGCAAACAGTTATGTGATTTGGCGCAAAAGGATAATAAATTCTGTAAACCATGCCTTTCTATATCCACTTGTGGGACATACAGACATTATAATATCCCTATTAGAGCACTTTTATCATAGAGCATGGTTGGTCATTCATTTTAACAACTACCAAATAATACTGCAATTCACCTGCATCACCAATGAACAGTAAGGGTACGTTCAGGGGCGGACTTTTCCATGATTACTAATACCTGTATACAAGGAGTTAATATATACCACCACACAATAACTGGATAATACCGCCATACTGTACTTAATAAAACCATTATACACAGACCGGTATACTATACAGGATCTGTACACAATATAAGTGATTATATTCAGGACCATATGGCAGTAGATATCAGCTGTAAACAGGATTTGTATACAATATAATTGATTAAAGTTACATCTAGGGACTCACAATTACATCTTTTATGATCGGCGTGGTCCTCTTTCCTTTTCTTCTCCGTCCGGATAAGACTGCCATGTCAATCTTTTCAGCATCTGCAGGACAAACATGTTAGACTCTGCATTTTTAGAGTGCCCTCCCCTCCTCTACACAATCTCCCCATCTATAGGCCCACAAACTGTAATAATGCCCTCCTTGGTGTCCTGCACAGTAAAATGGCAGGTAGGTAGCCAGGTAAATAGGTAACTAGATAGGTAGATCAGGAAGCCAGATATGTGGGTAGGTCACTAGCCAGGTAGGTAGGTAGGTTGCTAGCTAGGTAGTTAGGCAGCCATGTATGAAGGCCAGGTATGTATATAGTTAGGTAGCCAGGTATGTAAGTATGTAGCAAGATATGTAGGTAGGTAGTTAGGCAGCAAGGTTAGTAGGTAGTTAGATAGCCAGGTATGTATGTAAGTAGTTAGTCATCCAGGTATAAAGTTAGGTAGCTAGGGTGTCAGTCAAGTAGATAGCCAGCACCCCCCTCCACCCAGTGGCGGATCCAGAGTCTAGTCTCGGGAGGGGAACTATCAGAGTATTTGTGTTAGCGGACAGAAAATAAGGTGTTGCTTATGGAAGTTACAGGTAGGTAATGTCCCCAAGAGGTAGTGGCCCCTAGTAGATGATGCCCCCAGGAAATTAATGTCCCCCAGGTAGGTAGTCATGCCACCTGTAGGTAAATCCCCCAGATAGCTGTCCTCTATATGAAAACCCCCTATGTAGATAGTAGGTAGCCTTCCTATTAGTTTGGTAATTTGTCAACTTATTGGCTAGGCAGGAACATAGTACATTGTCCCTCACATTAGGTGTAGGCAGCAGAGTTCCCTCACATTAGGTGTAGGCAGCAGAGTTTACCCATAGTAGATGTAGGCAGCAGAGTTCCCCCATAGTAGATGTAGGCAGCAGAATTCCCACATAGTGGGTGTAGGCAGCAGAGTTCCCGCACAGTGGGTGTAGGCAGCAGAGTTCCCCCACAGTAGGTGTAAGCAGCAGAGTTCCCCCACAGTAGATGTAGGCAGCTTATTTCCCCCACAGTAGCAGTAGGTAGCAGGTTCCCTTCACAGTAGGTGTAGGCAGCAGGAACCTTAGAGTCCCCCTTCCCCAGAATGTGTGGCAACCGAGTTAGAGTCGCCCCCCCCCCCCAGTAGGTGTAGGCAGCAGAGCTTTTCCCCCTCCCCCTTCCCAGGTTGAAAAAATAATAATAATGCTCACCTGAAGTCCCACGCAGCAATCTTCTCCTCCAGAGTGCAGCAGGGGCCCGCGTCTTCTTTCCTCTACAGTGCATGCGCCGTTGAGTGATGTCATCGGTGCCTGCACTGCGTGCTACGTGGGGGCAGAGGTCACGTCTCCTCTGTGTAGGCTGCAGATGCAGCTCACACAGAGGGGAAGCCTTCTCCTGTATGTGCGTATACCGCACATACAGGAGAAGGCAACACTGTCTGCCTGGGGATCCGGGATGAGTGTCCTGGACCCTCAGTGGCGGCATATAACCCGGCCAGGTTCTTGGACCATGTCAGTCAGTCTGCCCCTGGGTACGTTCACACAGAATCAGCAGAATCTGATCTGATATACATTAGTGTGAATGGTGACAGCATATGTCCAATTGGTCCTACCGCCCAATGAATCAGTCAGTGCTGCACAGACTGTCTGTCCAAAATTTCTCCAGGTAGACATTGTGTAGTTTAAGTGCACACTTAAAGGAGAAATCCGGTAAAAATAAACTTATTCCCCATCCACAGGATAGGGGATAAGTAGCTGATCGCAGGGGGACCGAGCGCTGGAACCCCCGTGTTCACCAGGACGGGACCCGGCACTCATTGAGGAGTGCGTGCTGCAGGCAGCATGAGCTCCATTCATTTCTATGGGAGTGCCGAAAAGACCCTAGTACAGCACTCTGGAATCATCAGCATTCTTATAGAAATGAATGGAGGGAATGCCATCTACCAGTAGATGGCTCAACCTCCTCTCTGAGAGAGCCAGGGACCCATCCCAGTGGTGGTACTCCCCGCGATCAGCTACATATCCCCTCTCCTTTGAATAGGGGTTAAGTTTCCTTTCGCCGCAGTTCTCCTTTAAATGTATAACCAGCCACAGTTTTGTCTGGTGACAATGGTTTCCATTTCTGAAGATAACTTCAATTTTAAAAGGGGGATGTCATGATGAAACCCCTGAAGTTATTGGTGTGTCTTAGTGGCATGACATTAAAGAGGTACTCCCATTGAAAACTTTTTTTTTTCCAACTTGTGCCAGAATGTTAAACAGATTTGTAAATTACTTCTATTAAAAAATCTTAATCCTTCCAGTACTTATTAGCTGTTGAATACTACAAAGGAAATGGTTTTCTTTTTGGAACACAGAGCTCTCTGCTGACATCCTGACCACAGTGATCTCTGTTGACATCTCTGTCCATTTTAAGAACTGTCCAAAGTAGGAGAAAATCCCCATAGCAAACATATGCTGCTCTGGACGGTTCCTAAAATGGACAGAGATGTCAGCAGAGAGCACTGTGCTCGTGATGAGAGCTCTGTGTTCCAAAAAGAGAAGAATTTCCTCTGTAGTATACAGACCCTAAAAAATACTGGAAAGATAAAGATTTTTAATAGAAGTAATTTGCAAATCTGTTTAACTTTCTGCCACCAGTTGATTTAAGAAAAAAAGAAAAAAGTTTTCCACCGGAGTACCCCTTTAATTTATCTGATAGTAAAATGCTGAAGTGCCTAACTTTATCTATTATTAAAGAAAAAGGGGCCCTAAAACAGAAGTAAAAATGGGGTCCACTGACGATTCTATCTCATGCCATCATACCCCAGTATTCAAAGACTTGTTGCCTCATCTTTTCTATTCCTTCTGCATGACAAAGAAGGCATTAACCCCTGGCTTTCACTCTCACTGGTTTGCTATCATTGCTGTAATCAGAGAGAAGGGGGTCTCTGTAGGGTCACACAATCCATATTTATGTGATTATCTGCACCAACACTTTTCATGGGCCTCAAAGTAGCTACAAGTGCAGCCTGTATGGTATGTATACCTACTTTGCCCACTTTGCATTTAAGATCAAAACCAATTTCAGAAGTACAACTTTACAACTTTGTCCTGCAAGCAGAAAAAAAGTTGCGCAGTAGGCCACAAGATATAATAGATCATGAGTTATAAAGGTCAAATAACATGGCAGTCACCTGGCTTGACATCTGATTCACGTGTTGACAGAATTTATTACACAATTACCTGAGATACACAGTTTCACAATATTTTATATACAGTGGTCCCTCAAGTTACAATATTAATTGATTCTGGGACGACCATTGTATGTTGAAACCATTGTATGTTGAGACCAGAACTCTATGGAAACCTGGTAATTGGTTCTAAAGCCCCAAAATGTCATTCAAAAATAGGAAAAAAGTGAGAATTAAAGAAAAATAAGTAGATTAATACAGATAAAGAAAGTCATTACATATAAAAGAAAGATCTGCTGGGAGCTGTAAATCACTGTCTATGTCAGTGTTTTCCCAAGCAGGGAGCCTCCAGCTGTTGCAAAACTACAACTCCCAGCATGCCCGGACAGCCAAAGGTTGTCTGGGCATGCTGGGACTTGTAGTTTTGCAACAGCTGGGGGCACCTTCTTGGAAAACACTGGTCTATGTAGAGGACAGGAGCTTCTTCAGGGTCCTATACAGTACACACAGTGTCCTAAAAAAGTAACATGGAGCCGCCCCCACCTGGTGTCCAAAGGAGCAGGTAACCCTGGCACAGGTAAAGAGTACAGAACATGTAATACTTCCCTGTACTGTAGGGGGCGCTGCCAGACATCAGTCTCAGTGCATACGCTTCAGTAATACAGGGGTTTTTACCAGTGAATGCCCATTCTGATTGGTCAGTTCTTCCGGCCTTGGGACGTTTCACAGATCTGGACTGTCTGTACATTGGATGTTGAGTCTTGTTTCAACTAACAATGGTCCAGAAAAGACCATTGTATTTTGAAACTATTGTATGTTGAGGGCAGTGTAAGTTGAGGGATCACTGTATATATATTGTATTATCCATGTGTTTAAAGCTTTTATAGCAGCAAAGCTTATAAAGAGCCATACATTTTTTTTATCCCTATGAAAGTTAATATGTTAGGAATATTATTATTATTATTATAATGCCATTACGAGCCACCTACTAGTTCCTTTATGATCTATAGAAGAAAAAATTAAGTTAGTGATTTCACATACATGATACTGTATAGGCAGGGGTGATATCTGGGCATAATAATTTTATTCACTATTTCATGTGTCATTATGTAAAGTCCAGTCTGAAGACCGCACTGCGGAAGGATATACGGGAGGGAAACGATAATGTGGCGTCATTATGGGTAGAAATATATGGAGATAGAAAAAAAAATAGTACAATTTTATATTTTTGTATAGTTCCCCCACATTAGGTTGGCAGCATAGTTCCCCCACATTGGGTTGTCAGTATAGTTCCCCCACATTAAGTGCAGTACAGTTCCCCCACATTAGGTTGTCAGTATAGTTCCCCCACATTAGGTTGTCAGTATAGTTCCCCCACATTAGGTTGTAGTTCCCCCACATTAGGTTGTCAGAATAGTTCCCCCACATTAGGTTGTCAGTATAGTTCCCCTATATTAGGTTGTAGTTCCCCCACATTAGGTTGTCAGTATAGTTCCCCCACATTAGGTTTAGTTCCCCCACATTAGGTTGTCAGTATAGTTCCCCCACATTAGGCTGTAGTTCCCCCACATTAGGTTGTAGTTCCCCCACATTAGGTTGTCAGTATATTTCCGCCACATTAGGCTGTAGTTCCCCCACATTAGGGTGGCAGTATAGTTCCCCCACATTAGATTGTAGTTCCCCCACATTAGATTGGCAGCACAGTTCCCCCACATTAGGCTGGCAGTATAAGTCCCCCCACATTAGGTTGTAGTTCCCAAACATTAGATTGGCAGCACAGTTCCCCCACATTAGGCTGGCAGTATAAGTCCCCCCCACATTAGGTTGTAGCTCCCCCACATTAGATTGGCAGCACAGTTCCTCCACATTAGGCTGGCAGTATAAGTCCCCCCACATTAGGTTGGCCGTGTAGTTCCCCCCATTAGGTTGGCAGTATAGGTCCCCCCACATTAGGCTGGCAGTATAGTTCCCCCACATTAGGCCGGCAGTATAGTTCCCCCACATTAGGTTGGTAGTATTTTTCCCTCACATTAGGTTGGCAGTATAGTTCTCCCACATTAGGTGCAGTATAGTTCCCCCACATTAGTGTGCACCCCACCCCTCTCAGACTGGAGGTGGTTTAGTCAATGGCTGATCCAACATGTCACACAGTCAGAGGCTATATGCACAGCAGAGGTGACTTATCATGTTAGGGTCCCATCCGATATGAGGCCACCTCCGCGTGGTGGATGGGGGGACACATTTTGATCAAAAAGTGCGCTAAGAGCCACCATTTTTTGACCAAGAGTGCTGTTGCAACTTTCTTTTTTGTACAAGTTCCCCCACATTAGGTGCAGTATAGTTCCCCACATAAGGTGCAGTACAGTTCCCCCACATTAGGTGCAGTACAGTTCTCCCACATTAGGTGCAGTACAGTTCCCCCACATTAGGTGCAGTATAGTTATCCACATTAGGTGCAGTATAGTTCCCCCACATTAGGTGCAGTATAGTTCCCCACATAAGGTGCAGTACAGTTCCCCCACATTAGGTGCAGTATAGTTCCCCACATTAGGTGCAGTATAGTTCCCCCACATTAGGTGCAGTATAGTTCCCCCACATTAGGTGCAGTATAGTTCCCCCACATTAGATGCAGTAAAGTTACTCACATTAGGTGCAGTATAGTTACCCACATTAGGTGCAGTATAGTTTCCCCACATTAGGTGCAGTATAGTTCCCCATATTAGGTGCAGTATAGTTCCCCACATTAGGTGCAGTATAGCCCCCCCACATTAGGTGCAGAATAGTTCCCTTGTGTCCTGAACACCCTTGTGTCCTGAAAAGATCTTTCGGGACACAGGGATGTCCCGAATGTGACGGGGCCCCCTGCGGGCTGCTCAGTGGCGGATCCCCCCCCCCCTGTATTCATCACTGAGCAGCAGGTTTCTAACTATAGTTAAAGACAATTATCTGTCCTAAATGGTGCAGGGCCCGACCAGAGGGGGCGCCCTACTAGACTTAATATTAACCAACAGACACAGCAGAGTAACTAATGTGCAGGTAGAAGGACAACTCGGAAATAGTGATCATAATATGATATATTATAACTTGTTCTGCAGTAAGGGAATCTCTCGAAGAGCCACAAAAACGATGATCTTCAGGAATGCAAAGTTTGATCAACTCAGAGAAGCCCTTAACAATATAAATTGGGATAATGTCCTGAAAAACATGAATACTGACACTAAATGGGAGACTTTTAAAAATACCTTAAATTCTCACTGTAATAGGTACATACCTTATAGGAATAAAAGGGTCAGGAATAGGAGAAAACCAATGTGGATGAATAAAAATGTTAAAAGGGCAATAAATGACAAAAATAAAGCATTTAAACTACTAAAACAGGACGGTAGTGAAGAAGCATTAAAAAGCTATAGAGAAAAATGTAGAATGAGTAAAAAACAGATAAAAGCCACAAAAGTAGAGACAGAAAGACTCATTGCCAAAGAGAGTAAAACTAACTCCAAAATGTTCTTTAACTATATAAATAGCAATAAGGTTAAAAATGAAAATTTTGGCCCTTTAAAAAAGTAATGAGGACAAAATTATAGACGGGGATCAGGAAAAAGCAAATATATGAAACAAATTCTTCTCCACTGTATTCACCAAGGAAAATGAAATGCCAGGTGAAATACAGGGAGATAAGGTAAACTCCCGAGTACAGGTCACCTGTCTAACCCAGGAAGAAGTACAGTGCCGCCTACAAAAAATCAAAATAGACAAATCACCAGGTTCAGACGGCATTCACACCCGTGTTCTTAAGGAATTAAGTAATGTAATAGACAGACCACTATTTTTAATATTCAAGGACTCTATAGTGTTCACCAGGACTGTCACATGGCAAATGTGGTGCCAATATTTGAAAATGTGTCAAAAGGTGACCCCGGGAATTATAGGCCTGTTAGTTTAACCACCATTGTATGTAAATTGTTTGAGGTTTTTTAACCCCTTAAGGATGCAGCCCTTTTTCACCTTAAGGACTGAGCCCTTTTTCGCAATTCTGACCACCGTCGCTTTACGCATTACTAACTCCAAAACGCTTTTACCGAATATTCTGATTCTGAGATTGTTTTTTTGTGACATATTCTACTTTATTTTGGTGGTAAATTTTCGTCGTTACTGAAAAATCCCAAAATATCATGAACATTTTTAAAATGTAGCATTTTTTGAACTTTGAAGCTCTCTACTTGTAAGGAAAATGATATTCCAAATAAATCTTATTTTTCTTCACAAATACAATATGTCCACTCTATGTTGGCATCATAAAATGAACATATTTTTACTTTTTGAAAAAATTAGAGGGCTTCAAAGTAGAGCAGCAATTTTCAAACATTTCATGAAAATTGCAAAATCTGAAGGGGCAGATGTTACAGAACTACAACTCCCAGCATGCCTGGGCAGTCTAGGCATGCTGAGAGTTGTAGTTTGGCAACATCTGGAAGGCTACCGTTTGGGCACCACTGTAACAGTGGTCTCCAAACTGTGACCCTCCTGATGTTGCAAAACTACAACTCCCAGCATGCCCAGACAGCCTTTGGCTGTCTGGGCATGCTGGGAGTTGCAGTTTGGCACCCACTAGGAAGGGCAGCAGTAAACATCACTTACTGCCCCCTTCCTTCCAGCCCCCCCCACCGTCGATTCCCTATCTGCGATGTGATCTCCGCTGTCTCTGCGATGATCTTCGGTCCCCACGCATCTTCTTTGCAGGTACCGGCCTCCATCTTCTCCCCCCGTTCTGCCCGACCTCCAGGGGTGGGCAGAACGGGGGTTGCCATGGCAACCCAGTATCCTGCGCTGCCATTGGTCAGAATCAGTTCTGACCAATGGCAGGGGATAAGAGGAGATCGCAGCACTGCAACCTCGCTTCTATCCCTTAGGATGAACGGGGCTGTCCTTGACATGCGAATTTCTGCGATCGCCGACATGGGGGGGGGGCTCAGGACCCTCCTCAGCGATGTGACGGGATACCTGCTGAATGATTTCAGCAGGCATCCCGGTCCGGTCCCCAACCGGCTAGCAGCGGGGACCTGAATTCCCACGGGCGTATGCATGTGCCCCACGTCCTTAAGGACTCGGGATGCAGGGCGTATGCATACTCCCAGCGTCCTTAAGAGGTTAAGATGCTATTTTGGAGAATCTGGATAAAAATAAATGTATGACCGCATATCTGCATGGCTTTATGAGGGTTCAGTCCTGTCAAACTAACCTGATCAGCTTTTATGAGGAGGTGAGCTCCAGACTGGACCAGGGGCAATCGCTGGATGTTGTATATCTGGATTTTTTCAAAGCATTTGATACGGTGCCACATAAAAGGTTGGTGCATAAAATGAGAAGGATTGGGCTGGGGGAGAATGTGTGTAAGTGGGTAAGTAACTGGCTCAGTGATAGGAAACAGAGGGTGGTTATTAATGGTACTTATTCTGCTTGGGTGACTGTTACTAGTGGGGTACCACAGGGGTCAGTATTGGGTCCTGTCCTATTTAATATATTCAATAATGACCTTGTAGAGGGGTTGAATAGTAAAGTAGCAATCTTTGCAGATGATACTAAACTCTGTAAAGTGGTTAACACAATAGAGGGCAGTGCACTGTTACAAATGGATCTGGATAGGTTGGAGGTTTGGATTGAGAAGTGGCAGATGAGGTTCAACACTGATAAATGTAAGGTAATGCACACAGGGAAGAAAAATCTGGGCTGGGATTATGTATTAAATGGGAGAACACTTGGGATGACTGACAAAAAGGAAAAGGACTTAGGAGTCTTAGTTAACAGCATATTTAGCTGTAGTGACCAGTGTTGGGCAGCTGCTGCCAAGGCAAATAAAATCATGAGGTGCATCAATAGGGGCATAGATGCCCTGACAAAATAATTCTACCGCTGTACAAATCACTAGTAGGACCACACATAGAATACTGTGTACAGTACTGGGCACCAGTGTACAAGAAAGATATAGTGGAGCTGGAGAGGGTTCAAAGACGGGCAACCAGAGTAATACGGGAAATGGGAGGACTACAGTACCCAGTAGGATTATCAGAATTAGGGTTATTTAGTTTATAAAATAGAAGGCTTAGGGGAGACCTAATAACTGTGTATAAACATATCAGGGGGCAGTACAGACTGTCACGGCCCGCTCCATGTCCCGGTGCCCTGCGCGGGGCCGTTTGCGCCTCCTCTCCAGCTCCTGTGTGCCCGTGCCCCGGCATTCTCCTCCCCGTCACTTACCTTCCTCCTCTGTCTCTCCCGCTGGGCAGCATCCTCGTCCCGCTCGCACGGGAGCCGCGTCCTTGGGCTTCTCTCGGCGCGTCTCCCGTGCATCCTCCTGCAGTGCTGGTGCGCGCGCGTCTCTCCCCCAGGGCGCGCGCGCGCCACTCTCTGAGATTTAAATCGACAGTACCCTTTCTATTTGTCACTTAGTTGGTCCCACCTTATTTAAGCATTTCACTTCCCTTGTTTCCTGCCGGATCTTTGTGCTATTGCCCTAGAGAAAGCGTACCACTACTGTTGACTACCTGTGCTACCTGACCTTTAGCTACGTCCCCGACTTTGTACCTTAGCCGCCAGCCCTTGACCTTCTGCTTCGTCCCTGACTACGCACCATGTCTCCAGCCTCTGACCTAGCTTTACCCAGCCCACGACCTACCATCAGCCCGACAGCTTGCCCGCTCCTACCTCCCGGTGACTCCTCTCTGTGCCAAGTACCACCTCGGCCGCCCGCGTGGTCGAGTCGTACCAGCGGAAGCGACCTGGACGTCGCCTGCCGCAGCAAGTCCATCCTGCTTCGAGGCGGGCTCTGGTGAAGACCAGCGGCGTCTTAGATTCCGCTCCCTGGTGCGGCTCTCTACATCTGCCACGCGGTGCTCAGCGGATCCACCTCCAGTCTTCTCCGGTGAGTGTCACATCAAGATCCGGCCATGGATCCCGCCAAGGTGCCTCTTCCCAGCATCGCGGATCTCTCTACTGTGGTGGCTCAGCAGTCCCAGCAGTTGGCACAACAGGCTCAACAACTGAACCAATTATCCGCCTTGATGGAGCAGCTTCTCCCCATGCAGCAGCAGCAGCTTCAGCAGCCGCAGCCACGGCAACCCGTTCCCGAGCCTGCTCCTGGACCAGAGCCTCCAGCCTCTGCTCTCGGTCCAAAGTTGCGACTCTTCCTGCCCAACAAGTTTGAGGGTGACTCTAAGGCGTGTAGGGTTTTTGTGTCCCAATGCTCCATGCATATTGAATTAATGGCAGACCAGTTCCGATCCGAACGGGCCAAGGTGGCCTTTGTCCTCAGTCTCCTTTCTGGAAGAGCCTTGGCCTGGGCCACTCCTCTTTGGGACAAAGGTGACCCTATTACATCGGACCTGCAAACCTTTTTTACCGAGTTCCGGAGCGCCTTCGAGGAACCT
Organism: Hyla sarda; assembly: GCF_029499605.1. Lineage (NCBI taxonomy): Eukaryota > Metazoa > Chordata > Amphibia > Anura > Hylidae > Hyla > Hyla sarda. The sequence goes on from NC_079190.1 coordinate 69,534,616, forward strand.
GCCCGAGCCTCTTCTGCCGAGTCTGCCCTCTTGAACCTTTGTCAGGGAGATTCGTCAGTCGGTGATTACGCCATCCAGTTTCGCACCCTAGCGTCTGAACTGGACTGGAATGAACCGGCACTGTGTGCCACCTTCAAGAAGGGCCTGTCAAGTAGGGTCAAGGATGCCCTGGCCACTCGTGACCCCCCCTCTTCTCTTCAGGATTTAATCCATTTGGCTACCCGCATCGATGTCCGTTTTGCGGAGAGGCAAGGGGAACTCCGCCAGGAGCGCCAGCAGCCAAGACCACGTCGCTTCCCTAGGCTGGCTCCGGTATTGCAACACCCACCAGAGGCCTCCTCATCTTCAGTTGTTGACGAGCCCATGCAAGTGGACCGGGCCCGTCTTACCCCACAGGAAAGAACCCGTCGCAGGGAGGAGAATCTTTGCCTCTACTGTGCCAGCCCGGAACACTTCTTGAATCGTTGCCCTCTCCGTCCTCCTCGCCAGGGAAACGCTCACACCTAGGAGACGTGGGAGAGGCGACCCTAGGTGAGAGGAACTCCTCTCCCCGCTTGAATATCCCAGTTCAGATCACTTCTCCCTCGGGTAATACCTTTACTGTCCCCGCTCTTGTGGACTCTGGTTCTGCCGGCAATTTTCTTTCCGCTCACCTAGTTTCTAAGTACCGCCTTCCAGTCTCTCGGCTCACTAAACCTTTGTACATATCTTCCATCAGTGGGGAGTGCCTTAATACCGCAGTGCTTGAGGTGACTGCTCCACTCGAGATGCAGATTGGGGTGCTTCATAAGGAAAGGATCGTCTTCTACGTTCTACCTCGCTGCACTTCTGATGCTCTCCTGGGTCTTCCTTGGTTGCAGCTTCACGCCCCACTCTTAGACTGGCGCTCCGGAGAGGTTACTCGTTGGGGTCCGGATTGCCAGAACCGTTGCCTGAAATCGGTTCAACCTAGATTTCCTCCTCCCAGTTCTGCCCTACCTGGCCTTCCAGTCCACTATCGAGAATTCGCCGACGTTTTTTCTGAGCAGCAGGCGGAGTGTCTACCTCCTCACCGTCCCTATGACTGCCCTATCGACCTCCTGCCAGGCACCTCCCCTCCTCGGGGTAGGATTTATCCACTGTCCGCGCCCGAGACCAGGGCCATGTCGGATTACATCCGGGAGAACCTACAGAGGGGATTCATCCGAAAATCTTCCTCCCCTGCGGGAGCCGGCTTCTTCTTTGTGGAAAAGAAGGATGGTTCGCTACGCCCCTGTATTGATTATCGAGGGTTGAATAAGATCACTATCAAAAATCGGTATCCTCTTCCACTCATTTCCGAGCTCTTTGATCGCTTACGCGGAGCTAAGATCTTCTCTAAGTTGGATCTTCGAGGTGCCTATAACTTGATTAGGATCAGAAAGGGGGACGAATGGAAGACTGCATTTAATACCCGAGATGGACACTATGAATATCTTGTAATGCCTTTCGGCCTGTGTAACGCACCAGCAGTTTTTCAGGAATTCGTCAACGACATTTTCCGGGATCTCCTGTACTCCTGTGTTGTCGTCTATCTCAATGACATTCTCATCTTCTCCCCCAGTTTAGAGGTTCACCGGACCCAAGTACGCCAAGTTCTTCGTCGCCTGAGAAGCAACCATCTTTATGCCAAACTCGAAAAGTGCCTCTTTGAGCAGACCAGCCTCCCATTTCTTGGTTATGTCATCTCTAGCCAAGGGCTTCGCATGAACCCAAATAAATTGTCCGCTGTCCTGAACTGGCCTCAGCCTTCTGGATTAAAAGCTATTCAGCGCTTTTTAGGCTTTGCCAACTATTATCGGCAGTTCATTTCACATTACTCTACGCTAGTTTCACCCCTTGTGGCTTTGACTAAAAAGGGAGCGGACCCCAAGTCTTGGCCTCCCCCTGCCGTAGAAGCCTTCTCCCAACTCAAGTCTGCCTTTGCTTCTGCTCCGGTCTTGACACGCCCCGACCCAGACAAGTCTTTTTCCCTGGAGGTGGACGCCTCCTCCGTGGGAGCTGGAGCAGTCTTAATGCAGCAATCCACCAAGGGCAAAATGTCCACCTGCGGTTTCTTCTCAAAGACCTTTTCTCCAGCCGAGAGAAATTATACCATCGGGGACAAGGAGCTCTTGGCTATTAAATTAGCTCTGGAGGAGTGGCGTCATTGGTTGGAGGGGACAGTCCTCCCAATTTCCATTTATACGGATCATAAGAATCTCCTTTATCTGCAAACCGCGCAACGGCTGAACCCCCGACAGGCCAGGTGGTCTTTGTTCTTCTCTCGTTTTAACTTCCAGATCCGCTTCTGTCCAGCTCATAAGAATATCAGAGCTGTGTAACAATCCTACGGGCTCACCTGAGTTAGAGGACCGCTGGCTGGAGGTAGGAGTGGAGCCCAGTGGCAAGGACCGCAGGCAGGTAGTAAGTGCAGGAAGTCTGGCAGAGGCGTAGTCAGTAGGCAGGCGGTGGGTCAGGGCAGGCAGCAATAAGCGTGGTCAGACAATCCAGATGGCAACGGTGGTAGCAGTTCAGTAAGTAGGGACAAAGCAGAAGAGTAGTCGGTAGGCAATTCCTGGTCAGCAGTGGACTTCAGTAGTAGCAAGAGCAGCAGATGAGGAGATGCTTGATCAAGGCTCAGGAGCTCAATAATCAGCAAGCTAGAGTGCAAGGGGCTGGACTTATATAGGGAAGTACCAGGTGTGGGGAATCAAGGGTGATGAGCAAGACTTGGCAAGACTAAGGTTACATAATAGGTTTCAGGAAGGAATGTCCAGAGAAGACGGTAGCCTAGTAAGCAGGGCTACTGCCTGGGATGTGGCTGGTCACGGGTTCGAATCCTGACAGTACTCCCCCCCTTCCAAGGTGACCTCCGGGCACCGCAGGGGCAGGCTTACCGGGGTGCCGTTGGTGGAACTCTTTTACCAGTCTGGGGGCGTGGATATTTTCTTCTGGCTCCCAGGAGTTATCCTCGGGAGGGTAACCCTCCCACCCAATTAGGTATTGTAGTCTTCCCCTGTGGATCCTGGAGTCGAGGATCTTTGTGACCACGTATTCTTCTTCACCCTGTACCCTCACGGGTGGTGGAGGGGGCGAGTGGCGGCCTGTGAAGGTGTTCTCCACGTATGGCTTGAGGAGTGAGCAATGGAAGACAGGGTGCACCCTAATGGAGTCCGGAAGGTCAATCCGGAACGTGACCTCGTTGATTTGTGCGGTGATCCGGAACGGACCCATGTATCTTTGGGCCAACTTTTTGGAGGGGACCTTCAATCTGAGGTTCCTGGTGGACAGCCACACCTTGTCTCCCACATGGAAGCCCGGGGTGGGTTTGCGACGTCTGTCTGCTCCCTGTTTAAAACGCCTCTGGGCGAGCTGAAGGTTGTCTATAATGTTCTTTTGTGCCTCCTGTAGGGTTGTTACGCGTTCGGCCACTGCTGGGAGGGTGGAGGCGACGGGCAGGTGGGGAATGAATACCGGGTGCGAGCCTGTGTTAGCAAAGAAGGGGCTGTGCTTGGTTGAGCTGTGCTCAGCATTGTTGTAGGCGAACTCGGCCGTGGGGAGATGGTCAAGCCAGTCATCCTGCAGGTGGGAGCTGAAACAGCGTAGGTACTGCTCTAGGGTCTGATTAGTTCTCTCAGTCTGCCCGTTTGACTGAGGGTGGAAAGCGGAGGACAGGTTTACTTTAACCCCGAGTGCCAGGCAGAAGTTCTTCCAGAACTTTGAGGCAAATTGTACGCCTCGGTCAGAGACCACTTCGTCCGGGATCCCATGCAGCCTGAAGACCTCTCTGAGAATTAGATCGGCCGTCTGTTTGGCGGTGGGTATGCCTTTGTAGGGGATGAAATGGGCCATCTTGGTGAGACGGTCGACCACGACCAGGATGGTGTTCATCCCTTTTGAAGGAGGAAGGTCTACCACAAAGTCCATGGAGATCGAGCCCCAGGGGCGGGAGGGAATAGGGAGGGGTTGTAACAGACCCACGGGAGAGGAACGAGGAGTCTTATTGCGGGCACAGACCGCGCATGAGGAGATGTACCTCTTGATGTCCTCCTTGTATGTTGGCCACCAGAAGGAGCGGGAGAGAAGCTCCTGGGTCTTTCTTGTGCCAAAATGGCCGGCCAGTTTGGAGTCATGGTTGAGTTTGAGCACTTCGAGCCGTGCGATTTCTGGTACATATAGTTGTAGGTCCTGATGAAACCAATGGCCGTTCTTAAACGTAAGGCTGATATTCCCTGTGGGGTGGGCGAGGAAGGGGTCATTTTCATATCCTTCTTTGATTGTGCCCAGGAGTTCTTTAGAATAGGTGGCCCCTACGACCCTTCTCTCGGGTAAGATGTTATCTTGGCCCTTGTTACTCTGTGAGGGCTCGGAAAACATTCTGGAGAGGGCGTCAGCCTTGCCGTTTTTTGATCCGGGACGATAGGTGATGAGAAAGTTGAAGCGGGAAAAGAATAGGCTCCATCTGGCCTGTCTGGCCGAGAGTCTCTTAGCGCTGCGGATGAACTCGAGGTTCTTGTGGTCAGTTAGTACGATTATGGGGTTGGTGGCTCCCTCCAGCAGGTGTCTCCACTCGGAAAAGGCATCCTTGATCGCCAATAGTTCTTTGTTCCCAATGTCATAGTTCTTCTCAGAGGGGGACATCTGGCGGGAGAAAAATGCACACGGGTGTAAAAGCATTCTCTCCCCTGTCCGTTGTGACAAAACTGCCCCCACCGCAGAGTCTGATGCATCCACTTCGACTGTAAATGGGAGCTCGGGGTTCGGGTGGATTAAGATTGGGGCAGAAGTGAAGAGGAGTTTCAGCTTGGTGAAGGCCTCCTGGGCCTCGGGTGTCCAGGAGAAGGGGACTGCCTTCTTGGTGAGTTGGGTGATTGGTGCTATGACCTTGGAGAAGTTCCGGATAAACTTCCGATAGAAGTTGGCGAAGCCAATGAATCTTTGTATCTCCTTCTCGTTTTTCGGAACGGGCCAGTTCATTACAGCTTGGACCTTCCCAGGGTCCATACTTATGCCCTCTGGGGAGATGATGTATCCGAGGAACTGAGTGGTGGTTCGCTCAAACTCGCATTTCTCTAACTTGATGTAGAGAGAGTTCTGTCGGAGTCTCTGCAGTACCCTGCAGACGTGTTCGCGGTGCTGCTCGAGGTCTTCAGAGAAGATCAAGATGTCGTCCAGGTAAACGACTACAAACAGATCCAGCATGTCCCTGAGGACGTCGTTAATGAAGTGCTGGAATGTGGCGGGAGCATTGCAGAGTCCGAAAGGCATGACCAGGTACTCGAAATGACCATAGCGTGTCCGGAAAGCTGTCTTCCATTCGTCCCCAGGGCGGATTCGGACGAGGTTGTAGGCCCCTCGAAGGTCGAGTTTAGTGAAGATCTTCGCTGCCCGGAGTCTCTCAAGGAGTTCTGAAATCAGTGGGAGCGGGTACCGATTTTTTACGGTTATGTCGTTAAGCTTTCTGTAGTCTATGCAGGGACGCAGGGAGGAGTCTTTTTTCTCTACGAAGAAAAAGGGGGCTCCCGCAGGGGAGGTGGAGGGCCGGATGAACCCCTTCCTCAGGTCCTCGTCCAGGTACTCTTTCAGAGCCTTGAGTTCAGGCTCTGAGAGAGAGTAGATACTGCAAAAGGGTATTTCGGCCCCGGGCAACAGTTCTATAGGACAGTCGTAGGGTCGGTGTGGTGGCAGCTTGTCTGCGTTTTTCTTTTCGCAGACATCCTGGAACTTGCGGTATTGAGGGGGTAGCAGATCCTTGACCGATAGTTTTGAGATGTTGGTGTCTTCGGGTGGAAGGACGGGTTTGTGGGAGCAATTTAGCGAGCAGAACTCGGACGGGAATCGTATGCAGCGGGTTTCCCAGTCCACCGAGGGGTTGTGGGTGGCCAACCATGGGATGCCCAAGATCACTGGGAACTTCGGGGAGGCGATCAGAGAGAAGTGGATCTTTTCACAGTGATCTGGTTCTATGAGGAGTTGTAGTTCAGTGGTCTCGTGAGTGGCCGGCCCCGAGGAGAGTGGGGATCCGTCAACGGTTTCCAGGTCAACGGGGGCTGCCTTGATTGTCAGTGGAATGTTCTTTTCGCGGGCGAAGGATAAATCCATGAAGTTGCCTCCCGCCCCGGAGTCTAACATCGCTGAACAGGAAAGTTGTCGCCCCTCAATGTCGATGAGGATGGGGACGATGAAGTGGGATCCATGAGCCGCCGTGTTGTTATTTTCGGGGGCTGCAGGCGGAGTTGGAGTCTGTAATCGCTCCTTTAGCTCCGTGACGGCAATAGTCTTTCGGATCTTATGAGGACATTTGATGGCAAAATGACCTGGCTCCCCACAGTAGAGGCAGAGGTTTTCGGCCAGCCTTCTCTCCTTCTCAGCTGTGGATAGAGACCTACGTAGAGCGTCGACCTGCATAGGTTCAGTTACTGACTGGGGGTCGCGCTGGGTGGTGGAAGAGAAGGAGTAAGTGGGTCTGTGGTCCGAGGACCAGAGTCTTTCTTTTTTCCTCTCGGAGAGTCTTTGATCTATCCGGATGCATAACTGAATGAAGTCATCCAGATCGTCCGGGGCCTCAACTCTGGCGAGTTCGTCCTTTAATAATTCGGACAGGCCTCGCCGGAATTGGCTTCTCTGTGCTGCTGGGTTCCAGGTGGTGTCCGTGACCCAACGGCGAAACTCGGCGGTGTATTCGGCGACGGAGCGTCTCCCTTGCCGCAGACCATGTAGTCGCGCCTCGGCTGTCGCACAGCGGTTGGGGTCATCGAAGACTTGACTCATGGCGGTGATGAAGTTGTTAAGGTTGTCCAGGAGGTGACTGTTAGTCTCTACGTATGGTGATGCCCATGCTAATGCTTCATCCGTCAGGAGATTGACCACAAATAGCACCTTCTTTTTCTCGGTGGTGAAGGGGGCCGGGTGCATTTGAAAATAGATGCGGCATTGGTTTAGAAACCCCCGATACTGGCATCTGTCGCCGCTGAATCTTGATGGGAGTGGCATGCGGGTGTCTGCGGACGCGCCGCGGACGTCCAGGAGTTGCCTCTGTAGTTCAATAATCTCCCTCTGTTGGCTTTGGACTACGCCTTGGAGCTGGGCAAATTTCTCCTGAAATGTAGTGCCAAATTCTTGAAGTTCGGAGACCTGCTTACGCAGAGTGGCCATTGCGGACTCCATAGTGTGGCTGATTATTCTGTAACAATCCTACGGGCTCACCTGAGTTAGAGGACCGCTGGCTGGAGGTAGGAGTGGAGCCCAGTGGCAAGGACCGCAGGCAGGTAGTAAGTGCAGGAAGTCTGGCAGAGGCGTAGTCAGTAGGCAGGCGGTGGGTCAGGGCAGGCAGCAATAAGCGTGGTCAGACAATCCAGATGGCAACGGTGGTAGCAGTTCAGTAAGTAGGGACAAAGCAGAAGAGTAGTCGGTAGGCAATTCCTGGTCAGCAGTGGACTTCAGTAGTAGCAAGAGCAGCAGATGAGGAGACGCTTGATCAAGGCTCAGGAGCTCAATAATCAGCAAGCTAGAGTGCAAGGGGCTGGACTTATATAGGGAAGTACCAGGTGTGGGGAATCAAGGGTGATGAGCAAGACTTGGCAAGACTAAGGTTACATAATAGGTTTCAGGAAGGAATGTCCAGAGAAGACGGTAGCCTAGTAAGCAGGGCTACTGCCTGGGATGTGGCTGGTCACGGGTTCGAATCCTGACAAGCTGATGCTCTCTCCAGGGCCTCTGATGTAACGGGACTAGACTCGCAGCCTCAGCACATCATTCCTCCTGACCGCCTCATTCCTGCAGCACCGGCTTCCCTTCTTCAGGTACCTCCTGGGAAGACCTTTGTACCTCCTCACCTGAGAATCAAGATCTTGAACTGGGGCCACTCTTCCTTCCTAGCAGGACATTCGGGGGTCCAGAACTCCATCTCCCTCATTTCCCGTCACTATTGGTGGCCCAGCCTACCCCGCGATGTCTCCGATTTTGTTCGTGCTTGTGTCATCTGTGCCCGGAATAAAACTTCTCGCCAGAGGCCTGCTGGCTTACTGCAACCGCTTCCCATTCCGGAATCTCCTTGGGACCATATAGCCATGGATTTTATCACGGACTTGCCACCGTCCTCCAATTGCACTGTAATCTGGGTTGTAGTGGACAGATTCTCTAAAATGGCCCACTTTATCCCGTTCCCCAGTCTACCATCCGCAACCCAGCTAGCAAGTTTGTTTTTCCGTCACATCTTCCGGCTCCATGGTCTCCCTCTCCATATTGTGTCTGACAGGGGGGTGCAATTTGTCTCAAAGTTCTGGCGTGCTCTGTGTAATCGCCTCAAAGTCAAGTTGGATTTCTCCTCTGCGTACCACCCTCAAACCAATGGTCAAGCGGAAAGAGTGAACCAGACCCTTGGTACCTATCTTCGTCACTTCGTCTCTGCACGACAAGATGATTGGTCCTCTCTTCTACCCTGGGCCGAATTTTCTTATAATCACCATGACTCTGGTTCTTCCGGCAACTCCCCGTTCTTCATTGTCTATGGACACCATCCCCGCCCTCCTCTCCCACTGCCCATCTCCTCCGAGGTCCCTGCGGTTGATTCCCTGGTTCGAGATTTCCAGGCCATTTGGAAAGACACCCAATGTTCATTAACCCATGCTTCCTCCCGTATGAAACTCCAGGCTGACAAGAGAAGGCCTCCACCAATTTTCCATCCCGGTGACAAGGTGTGGCTTTCCGCCAAGCATGTTCGCCTTAAACAGCCCAGTTATAAACTAGGACCCCGTTTTCTGGGCCCATTCAAGGTTCTACGTCAAATTAACCTGGTGGCCTACAAGTTGCTCCTTCCTCGTTCTCTTCGTATCCCTAACACCTTCCATGTCTCCCTCCTCAAACCTTTGGTCTTGAATCGATTTTCCACCAAGTCTTGTACTCCATCTCCAATCTCTGGTGTCTCCGACATTTTCGAAGTGCAACAAATTCTTGCCTCCAAACTCTCCAGAGGAAGACGGTTCTTTTTGGTTGACTGGAAGGGATTTGGTCCTGAGGAGAGGTCGTGGGAACCCGAAGAGAACATCCTGGACAAGAACTTAATCCAGAAGTTCCTGCAACTTAAAAGGAAGAGAGGGCCAAAGGGGGGGGGGGGTACTGTCACGGCCCGCTCCGTGTCCCGGTGCCCTGCGCGGGGCCGTCTGCGCCTCCTCTCCCGCTCCTGTGTGCCCGTGCCCCGGCATTCTCCTCCCCGTCACTTACCTTCCTCCTCTGTCTCTCCCGCTGGGCAGCATCCTCGTCCCGCTCGCACGGGAGCCGCGTCCTTGGGCTTCTCTCGGCGCGTCTCCCGTGCATCCTCCTGCAGTGCTGGTGCGCGCGCGTCTCTCCCCCAGGGCGCGCGCGCGCCACTCTCTGAGATTTAAAGGGACAGTACCCTTTCTATTTGTCACTTAGTTGGTCCCACCTTATTTAAGCATTTCACTTCCCTAGTTCCCTGCCGGATCTTTGTGCTATTGCCCTAGAGAAAGCGTACCACTACTGTTGACTACCTGTGCTACCTGACCTTTAAGCTACGTCCCCGACTTCGTACCTTAGCCGCCAGCCCTTGACCTTCTGCTTCGTCCCTGACTACGCACCCAGTCTCCAGCCTCTGACCTAGCTTTACCCAGCCCACGACCTACCATCAGCCCGACAGCTTGCCCGCTCCTACCTCCTGGTGACTCCTCTCTGTGCCAAGTACCACCTCGGCCGCCCGCGTGGTCGAGTCGTACCAGCGGAAGCGACCTGGACGTCGCCTGCCGCAGCAAGTCCATCCTGCTTCGCGGCGGGCTCTGGTGAAGACCAGCGGCGTCTTAGATTCCGCTCCCTGGTGCGGCTCTCTACATCTGCCACGCGGTGCTCAGCGGATCCACCTCCAGTCTTCTCCGGTGAGTGTCACACAGAGATCTCTCCCATGATGTATTTATACCTAAGACTGTATCTATAACACAGATAAGGGTTCTTTACTGTAAGAGCAGTGAGACTATGGAACTCTTTCTCGGAGGAGGTGGTCATGATGAACCCAGTAAAAGAGTTCAAAAGGGGTCTGGATGCATTTTTGGAGAATAATAACATTGCTGGTTTTGTATACTAGATTTATAGGGACAGAATGTTGATCCAGGAATCTATTCTGATGCCATAATGGAGTCGGAAGGAATTTTTACCTCTTGTATGAGTGTTTTTTTGCCTTCTTCTGGATCAACTCCATAAGGACTCATTAGGGATATAGGCTGAACTTGATGGACTCTGGTCTTTTTTCAACCTTATGAACTATGTTACTATAAGTTAATATCAATGGCAGCTTTTACAGGCCTGGGTATGGCATGAGCTCAACCACAACCTCTTTTTGACCTTATGTATAGAAAATTGTCAGTATCCCATCAGATTCCTTAGCAAATAGAGCTTGGAATGTATTACCAACAAAAATGTATACATAAGCTCAACAATTATTCCCCTTAAATGCAGCACCAAGCTCAATGTCTTGTATAGAACATCTGGACCATAATGTAGACTACCTCTACAGCAGAAGGAATTGGACTCTCATAGCAGTAGAAGGAGGAGATTCCGGCTCCCAAGCTGGGTAAAATATCCGGCTTTATTCTTCACATATTAAAATCCAGTGCACGAAAAATATAAAAATATAGAAAAAAGGCAAGACACAAATGCACTGACGCGTTTCGACTTAACAGTAAGTCTTAGTCATGGCAACTACAAGTCACAGCATAACTTCCTTATATATCGTAATATCCTGTACCGTCACTAGGTCAGGATGCTCCACCCATAGGTGGACGGTATACTCAGGTGCAAAATAATAAATGAATGGATAACATATTATATTATAGTCAAAAGTGAACAGGTTATATAAATACAAAAAACATATATATAGATACAAATATATAATATATAACAGAATAACGATATGGATAAAAACCCATATGGAAAATTAGTAACTAATATATATATGTTAAATCATGTCTATAATTTCGATATGGGTTTTTATCCATATCGTTATTCTGTTATATATTATATATTTGTATCTATATATATGTTTTTTGTATTTATATATCCTGAAAGCATGGACATATTCCAACAAAGAGTTGAGCAGGACCTAAAAACATTATATTTACAACAGAATACTCATTACTCAATACTCATTCCAAACATAACCTTACTGTACTTCAAAGAAAAGCCATAAGGGAGTTGTCAGATAACAAGACATTTGTCATTCGTCAGTCAGACAAGGGAGACCATTGCAGTTATGGACACGGCACTCTATGAAAAATTCATTTTACATATGCTTCAAGACAACAACACCTACCGAAAACTAGATGTGGATCCCACAGAAATAGTAAGAACCAAGCTGACAAAACTCCTGGAAGAGGGCGTAATGCTATCCATCATTACGGAAAGACAGATGGAATATCTAATACCGCAGTGTGTGTGAAATGTCCTGTATTTCACGCATTGCCTAAACTCCATAAAGACAAATTCCCTCCACCCATGAGGCCGATCGTGGCAGGAATCGACTCACTGCTGGAGAGACTAAGTTCATGGTTGGACGAATTGTTACAGCCCTTGGTCACTAGGACCGCAGGATATATTAAAGATACTAAATCTCTTTTGCAGGCTGTTGGTAATTTGCAATGGACGGAGCAGGAAAGCTGGATGAGTTGCGATATCATGGCCCTATATACATGCATTCCTCATGATGGAGCCGTGATGGCGGAATCTCACCACCTCAAAAAATACAGTAATTATGATAACAATTTGCAGGAATATATTTTACAGGTTATGTATTTTTTGTTGCAGCACAACTTTTTCTGTTTCTGTAACATGTTTTATTTGCAGACTACTGGTTGCCCGATGGGTTCCAAATTCTCTCCATCGCTTGCCAATTTGTATATGGCCTATTGGGAGGAAGTCGTCCTGTTTTCACCTGCTAACCCCTTTTCCCATCTTATTGGATGGTATGGGCGTTATATTGATGACCTCCTCCTAGTATGACGAGGAACACTTACACAGGCCAAACAGTTTTCTAGTTTTCTTAATGACAATGATTTATCCTTAATTTTCACTGTTAATATGGATCCTGTAAGCATAGACTTACAGGATGTCACCCTCACAGGTGACAGAGAAGAACACTTTATACATACCAAACTTTACCGTAAACCCTGTTCGGGCAACAGCCTTTTACATTCTACTAGTTGTCACCCCCGTAATATCACACAGAATCTCCCTATAGGTGAGTTTGTTAGGGCAAAACGTGCCTCTTCACAAGAACACACCTATCAGGAAACATGCAAAGAGATCAAACAGCGACTTCGAGACAGGGGGTATAACACACATACAATAGCCACCAAGTCACCAGGATACTACTTGAGAGACAGATCCAAAACTACACATTGTGACATGGATAGTTCACTTGTTTTTACCACTGCTTGTTAAGATTATTCCTCGTAAAGCTCGGTCCTTACACAGTCAGTTATCACCTAGCGACATAGCTACTCACAATATGCAAAAAGGTACATGGTTGTCTGTGAAAGGCAGTTACCAGTGTGGCCGCAATAGGTGTGGTAATTGCAAGTACATGACCAATACCAAAACATTCAAATCATGTGTCACCAACAATAGTCATAATATCAAAAGCTATATAAATTGCCAAACACATCATGTTATTTATAGAATTACGTGTTTGGAATGTACTTTACAATACATTGGCTGTACTAGCAGAAAACTCAAAGTCAGGATGCAAGAACACTTATACATACCATCATCTGGACCATTCACAAATAGATCTATGTCAAGTATCACCAGACATATAGTTGAGAAACATGGTGGCACTATCCCTAAGATTGCAGTCACGGGTCTGTGGAAAGGGTGTCCCCACCACGCAGGGGCGGAGATTGGTGCAAGGCACTATTCAGATGCGAAGCGTTTTGTATCCTGTGTCTGGATTCACGCTTTCCGTCCGGGTTAAATTATAGACACGATTTAACATATATATATATATATATATATATATATATATATATATATATATACATATATATATATCCACTCCAAAAAACAAGAAGCCGCAGCACTCCAATAAGGTGAATAAGATTTATTGACCCAACATCAGGAACAACGTTTCAACTGCCCAATTGCAGTCTTTCTCAAGCTCGGGCAGTTGGGCAGTTGAAACGTTGTTCCTGGTGTTGGGTCAATAAATCTTATTCACCTTACTGGAGTGCTGCGGCTTCTTGTTTTTTGGAGTGGATATCTATGGGACCCTGGACCCGGGACCTTTACCGCCTGCACCCGTCGCTCTATTTGGAGGTTGTGCTGCTCTACCCCTTTTGCTCGTTTATATATATATATATATATACTAATATATACAAATTTTCGATATGGGTTTTTATCCATATTGTTATTCTGTTATATATTTGTATCTATATATATGTTTTTTGTATTTATATAGCCTGTTCACTTTTGACTATAATATGTTATCCATTCATTTGTTATTTTGCACCTGAGTACACCGCCCACCTATGGGTGGAGCATCCTGACCTAGTGACGGTACAGGATATTACGATATATAAGGAAGTTATGCTGTGACTTGTAGTTGCCATGACTAAGACTTACTGTTAAGTCGAAACACGTCGGTGCGTTTGTGTCTTGCCTTTTTTTCTATGTTTTGATATTTTTCGTGCACTGGATTTTAATATGTGAAGAATAAAGCCTGATATTTTACCCAGCTTGGGAGCCGGAGTCTCCTCCTTCTACTGTGATTGCTGCACCTGGGGACTCGGCCCCTGTGTTTCCCCCGTAGTTTCCGCTGGAGAGGTGTGTTGTGTGATACCATCGGAAACGATCAGAACTACAAGTGGTGAGCTGATACAATATCATTCTTATTGTGAATTGGACTCTCATAGGCCTAGGTTTAAAGCCAATCTGTCATATCACAGAAAAAAATAATGCTTCTATATGTTACTCACTAGGTCATCCAGATTCTTTACAAGTCTTTTTTGTGTGTCTAGCTTCTGTATTTGGCTCACAAATCCCTTTGTTCTGCTGCTCACTCATTCTGACATCCACTGCTCAGCAAGGGGTGTGTCCAAGGCAAGCACTGAGGCCGCCCTCACTCACCATGTATTTACTTCCTCTGAGTCTGCTGTGCTGGGTCTCTTCATCCAATCACTGCAGGCTGCTCATTAACCCCCTCCTATCTGTTTTCATGCTGCACTCTGATAGACAAGACAGGAGTGAGCACAGAGTGCTAGTCCCACTCTCAATTACTGGACTGTATCTATGCCTGTGCTTCAGCTTGAACAAAGATGATGCTGCAGCCGGACAGGATTGTGTTCTGAATGGTATTTTTTTTTTTTATAAGCCATGATTTTTATAAAAAGGAGATAAAACATTGTATAAAATATATTAGGGAGGTTAATGTTTTGCTAAGATGTACAACATATAAAAAGATTTTGATTATGGGACTGATGGAAATATCTAAACACTGTTCTTTTGAATCTTTGTCAATCTTTGATATTCTATGCCCCATTTTCTTTTGATTACTAGTGGACTGAGCAGGTGGACCTGAGTAATCATATACTTATGTGATAGGGGATCAATAACATTTTTAGCGGGTTCTGTCACAATCTATTGATTTTACATAACCCAGAGACACATCCTCCTACCACCTTGGGCCCTAAATTAGTCATAATTTGTCACAATTCCTTTCTACCATTTATGTGTGTAGCTGTAGCCTAGATCCAGGGCGTCCAGTAGTAACAGCACCCAGGGCCTGATCATGCAAGTCCTGAGTGACAGCCGATTTCCTGCACAGGCCTGCCCGCAAACAACAGGCAGCATGCAGATACATAGGAGTGGTGACGCAATGTCATGTGACTGATGAGTGATGTCACACATCACCAGTGAGCATGTGTGTGGCTGTGCGTGAGCCCTCAACAGCTGGAGGAGCAAGCACTTTTCAGTTCCCCTTGCGTTAGTGTGGCTGTACGGTTTCTTGCCTTCTGTTATAAGGATTTGGGGGGCGCTATTGGTGGAGATATTGGTGTGTGCTGAGGGTGTGGGGGTCTTATGTGGTGGTGTGTGATTTGGGGGGGATTCTATAGGTGATGCTTTTAGTGTGTACTGAGGAAGGGGGTCTTCTGGTGGTTTGTGCTTTCAACAGTTTGTCTTTTTTGCCTTATTGCCAAATGAATACTGTACTAACATCGACCAGGGGCGAGAATTATCAAAACCTGTGCACAGGAAAAGTTGACCAGTTGCTAATAACAACCAATCAGATTGCTTCTTTCATTTTTCAGAGGCCTTTTAAAAAATGACAGAAGCAATCTGATTGTTTGCTATAGGCAACTGGTCACCATTTCCTCTGCACATGTTTTGATAAATCTTCCCCCATATTTTTTCTCAGTCAAATATGATTGTGGCCCACGCACACATACATTTCTGATGAAGTGACCAATGCAGAAAAACTTTGACACCCCCGGTCTAAATAGATGGTGAACAAAATGAGACCAATGTGGATCAGACACAGTTATGATCAGTAGTCAGTCTGTTTTAGGAACCTAAACAAGATGATTATTTCTCATCACAATGGGTGAGATTTATCAAATCTAATTTGGCCCATAGCAACCAATCACAACTCAGTGATCATTTTACCAGAGCAATTGAGAATAAACGCTAAGCTGTGATTGGTTGCTATGGGCAAAGCTTACATACACTGCTCAAAAAAGTAATGGGAACACTTAAACAACACAATGTAACTCCAAGTCAATGACACTTCTGTGAAATCACACTGTCCACTCAGGAAGCTACACTGATTGACAATTAATTTCACATGCTGTTCCACAAATGCAACAGACAACAGGTGGAAATTATAGGCAATTAGCAAGACACCCCCAATAAAGGAGTGGTCCTGCAGGTTGTGACCACAGACCACTTCTCATTTCCTATGCTTCCTGGCTGATGTTTTGGTCACTTTTGAATGCTGGCGGTGCTTTCACTCTTGTGGTAGCATGAGACGGAGTCTACAACCCACACAAGTGGCTAAGGTAGTGCAGCTCATCCAAGATGGCACATCAATGTGAGCTGTGGCATAAGGGTTTGCTGTGTTTGTCAGCGTAGTGTCCAGAGCATGGAGGCGCTACTAGGAGACAGGCCAGTACATCAGGAGACGTGAAGGAGGCCGTAGGAGGGCAGCAACCCAGCAGCAGGACCACTATCTCTGCCTTTGTGCAAGGAGGAGCAGAAGGAGCACTGCCAGAGCCCTGCAAAATGACCTCCAGCACTTCACAAATGTGCATGTGTCCACTCAAACGGTCAGAAACAGACTCCATGAGGGTGGTATAAGGGCTAATGCTAGACCTCATGTGGCTGGAGTGTGTCAGCAGTTCCTGCAAGAGGAAGACATTGATGCTATGGACTGGCCCGCCCGTTCCCCAGACCTGAATCCGACTGAGCACATCTGGGACATCATGTCTCGCTCCACCAATTCCACGTTGCACCTCATCAGGAGCATGCCCAGGCATTGTAAGGAGGTCATACGGGCATGTGGAGGCCACACACACTACTGAGCCTCATTTTGACTTGTTTTAAGGACATTACATAAAGTTGGATCAGCCTGTAGTGTGGTTTTCCACTTTGATTTTGAGTGTGACTCCATATCCAGACCTCCATGGGTTGATAAATTTAATTTCCATTGATCATTTTTCTGTGATTTTGTTGTCCGCACATTCAACTATGTAAAGACGAAAGTATTTCTTACGATTAGTTCATTCATTCAGATCTAGGATGTGTTATCTTAGTGTTCCCTTTATTTTTTTGAGCAGTGTATTTTTGTCTCATGCACTGAAACAAAAGTATCTATATTGTTCTATAAAAATTACCATCTTTTGTAATATGTTTTTTTTCCAGGATTCTACATGAAGACTGTTGACAGTCCAGCAAGGAAATATGAAGACGAATAATACCATCCAGGCTGCCATTGACCTGACAGCTGGAGCCTTAGGTGATTCTATGGTTTCCTCTTTACTCTTTAACTCTCAAACTATCTCAGATTCAGGTTATGTTCACATGTAGTATTTTGGGAAGTAATTTACATCAGTATTTGTAGCCAAAACCAAGTGGGTCCAAAAAAAAGTTGGCAATCTTGCAATTATAGTTTTCTCAGCAGGTTTCACTTTTGGTTTTAATACTGATGTAAATTGGCTTAGAAGGTCTATCCCTTACAAACTGAGTCAGCTATGGATAATAACTGAAAAAGAAGGAATTCAGACCTCAAGGTGTAAACTTATTACTTATTAAAATGTAACCTTCCAATTATGGAAATGCAGAGAAATAAGATGGAGCTGATTTAAATTTAAATAAAATATGTGATTTATTAAATAAATATCAATAATATACACTTAGTCTGGGCCCTTGCTACAGATCCAGTAAAATTAGTTAAAATAACATTAAGACAATGCCAGTATTTGTAAAAAATCATTAGAGCAATTACATTTTCACAGTATGCCACCTTTGTTTTGTGTCTCAGTTATAGATCCTTATAAACACATATGATTAGATCCAATGATGTAGTCTATGCAAAAAATTCCAAATAATAATCCTGTGTGATCACATGTCCTGACTTTTAACCATGGTTATCTGTCCTGTCTGATATCTGGATTTTAGCCTGCTTTGTTTTAGTACCTTTGTCGGGTTTTAGTATTCTAGTATTGTTCGTTCTGCATATGCTTTGTTTTTCCTGAATCCTTATTCACACTGTGCATTTTGTCATTTTGACCTTGTTTAATCTTGGATCTCCTAGGATAGAATCCTGTTATGAGCCTTGTACTAATCCGTCCATCTAGAAGTGAGTTAGTCTTGTGTCTGTACCCGTGTTTGCTTGTATTTAGGATTTTTGTTTCCTTCTAGGCTAGTATCCTGTTCACACACTGGTGAGTGTGCCCACTAGCTAGGAGCCTATTTGGCTTTAGTATTGTTGTCCCTCCATGATAAGAGTGAGGGGTCTAGTGTGTCTCTTGTTGAGAGTCCAGTGTCAACAGTGTTCTTGTTATCAGTTTGTTTGGTTTGACTCTTTCGCTCATGCACTCGTGGTTGTCAATCCGTCGCCAATAGGTAGCGATAGCAGTTGTAGGGACAGTTATGGCTCACTTATTCCCTGCTCCCTACCACCCCCTTTCATGACAATAAATCTGCAATATTACTGGCGAGTACATTTAAAGACTGCCACGCACCCCCCCCCCCCCCCCCCCATATAGCTCTATGGGAGAGCAGTTTGGCTATCTTTGGCTCTCTCATAGAGCTATATGGAGGGGGGGGGGTCCACAACACTTCTCCTTTAAATACTCTTACTAAGAGGCAGGGTTACATTAAGAACATCACACAATAAAAACAAGCAGCAAAACCATATAGTTACATTTTAATAATGAAATAGTGATTTCTGGTACAGGGGCTATAAATGCTGCTTATCTTTACGCCACCCTCTATTTGTAAAGGAGGTTTGGTCCCAACAAAGATGATGTTATAATATTATCTTATTTCAATATTCATTTACTATTTTAGGTGGGACAGCCTGTGTTCTGACTGGACAGCCATTTGACACTGCCAAGGTGAAAATGCAGACGTTCCCGAATCTGTACAAAGGCCTAATAGACTGTGCAGT
Source organism: Hyla sarda (assembly GCF_029499605.1). Classification (NCBI taxonomy): domain Eukaryota; kingdom Metazoa; phylum Chordata; class Amphibia; order Anura; family Hylidae; genus Hyla; species Hyla sarda. The sequence continues at coordinate 69,553,283 of NC_079190.1, forward strand.
GAAGACGTACAAACATGTGGGTTTCAGAGGCTTCTACAAGGGGACCAGTCCAGCTCTTCTTGCCAATATATCAGAGAACTCTGTGCTTTTTATGAGCTATGGTTTCTGTCAGAGAGTTGTGAGGAGAATTGTGGGCCTGGAGAAGAAAGCACCTCTAAGGTAAGGTTTGAAGAGGATCAGTGAACAAGACATATTGGATTGTGATGTCAAAGCCATTGCAAAATTCATTCTGCAACATTCTATGATTTTGCATCTAAATCCACAAAAAAAATAAAATAAAATAAGAATTCTGATTGGTTGCTAAAGGCAGCTGCTCCATTGTTCCTTTGCACAAGGTTTGATAAATCTCCCCCAATGTTTGATAATATATTTGAAATTAGTAGACGTAATGTTCCTTTAGGACCAGCAAATAATGAGAATAAGCAGTGTATACTGAAACTAGAGATGAGCGAACTTACAGTAAATTCGATTCGTCACAAACTTCTCGGCTCGGCAGTTGATGACTTTTCCTGCGTAAATTAGTTCAGCCTTCAGGTGCTCCGGTGGGCTGGAAAAGGTGGATACATTCCTAGGAAAGAGTCTCCTAGGACTGTATCCACCTTTTCCAGCCCACCGGAGCACCGGAAAGCTGAACTAATTTGTGCAGGAAAAGTCATCAACTGCCGAGCCGAGAAGTTCGTGACAAATCGA